>NC_140018.1:25411579-25549079 GCF_964263955.1 Coregonus lavaretus
GGTATAGAGAGGTACAGGTCAATAGGATGGAGAGGTATAGAGAGGTACAGGTCAATAGGATGGAGAGGTATAGAGAGGTACAGGTCAATAGGATGGAGAGGTATAGAGAGGTACAGGTCAATAGGATGGAGAGGTATAGAGAGGTACAGGTTCATTAAGGGCCCAGGCTGATTAACCTCTCCTCTGATAGTGTCCCACTTTGACCTTAATATGACTGATTCCTTTGTGTCATACAGGTTGAAAATGATATTCTCCACAAACAGATTAGACATACCCTCTCACACACACACACACACACACACACACACACACACACACATACTCACAACGTCCTGTAACTTCCCTCACACACATGGTCGCACACACACACGGTTGCGTACACACACGGTCGTACACACACACAAACGCACGTCCTCAAACCACCCCCCACACCTCCCCCACCACACACACAGTGATTAAAGTGAATGGTGGTTTGAAGGGAGAACTCAAGGTCAGGTTAATTGCGGAGACAGATGCGTGGCTGTCTGTCACATGCAGTATCACACAGTAGATCAGGCCCTGTAATCCAGTGACAGGCCTGCTTCCACTGCACCCCCCCCTACCCACCACCCTGTTTACCCACAATCACCCTCTGCAGATCATTAACCTCTGACCCTCGCCAACCTCATCCTGCCAACATGTCAGAGTATGTCAGCCTGTATTTATGGCTGTGTGTATGTATGTGTGTGTGTGTGTGTGTGTGTGTGTGTGCGTGCGTGTGTGTGTGGCTCTGCCTCCTGCCTCCTCCACTCCACCCTGTCATCAGCCCAGCCATCAGTGCCCTGTTTCAATAAGGCCCGCCAGTAGAGGGTTAACTTTGCAGCGCAGCGCCAGGCAGGAGGCACTAATGAGTTGTGTTAGCGGGGGAAAATGAGAGAGTGAGGCCTGGCGTAGTCTCCTACATTATGGTAGGTCCAGTGGGAGTCGGAGCAGTCGCTCGCCACGCCGGAACAGTAGCACTTCTCGCAGCCGTGGAGACGCTCACCCAGGAGATGATAGAAACCCAGCTTGCAGCGGTCGCAGTTCTCCCCTTCTACGTTTTCCTGGAAAACATACACGCACACGCACACATACACACACACGCACACGCACGTGCACACACACACACACACACACACACACACACACACACACACACACATACAGAGCATCTGGATGAGGAGGATGTGCTATACAGGCACTCACACACTGTGACAGCCCACACACCCCTGGGACAGACGTTCCCTTTCTCCCAAGATCACATACTGCACAAGTAGACAAAAGTCATTAAAATAATAACTAATGTGAAAAACAATAAGCTAACTGATGCCGGTAACATTCTACAAAGTATGACCACACATTGAGAGAAACTCTTCTAACAAACATCACCTGTAACAACTGGTAGTGATTATTGTCTGGTTGAATCTTGGATTATTAATCATGCATAGATAGATAAACACTTGGAAAAATCAACATTTTATATGCCATCATCCCTGAGCTTCGGCTAACGAACCGCAATGGGCATTCCTTTGGCATTGCCAAAGCTAGGTTTCTCGTGGTTTTGAGTTGCCAGATCCTTTATCTCGTCTGGGGAAAAGAAAGAGGACATGAAAGAATTACGCTTTACAGGGCCAATTCAATTCCCCTGTTGGACTGGATTTGTTTCTCACAATGTTTGTGTATTGTAAATAGTGACTTCATGTCTCATAGTCAACCATTAATGGAAATTGCGTTGCCATTCTGGAATGGTGCCACTTGCTCTTGAAATATCATTTGCTGTCATTTCCAAATGTTATATTCCACTTACATTGGCTGGCTGCCTGCACAAAGCTATCACTGCTTGGGCACTGTCTAATGGGGACTGGCACACCCCAAATGACATTATTTCTAAGGTAGGGATTTCCCAATAATTGAATTGGGAAAAACTGGTTAGCGTGTCTTTGTTTAAACCTATACGGTATATGACCGAGAAAAACATTTTGCAAGATGTTGTTAAGGGGGGGAAAATGAGGTACTTGAGAAATGATTAGCTATCCTAAATGTTACATTAAACCAGCATTCTCCTGAAGCAATGTTTCTAACTGGAAAAGTGATGATGTATTTGTTAGATACCAACTGTCTTTCTCTGCCTGTGCACTTAAGTTAGAGAAAGGTTTCAGTAGCATCCGACTCAGCTAGAGACACAAAGAAATGCCATGTTTGACTGCACATCCTCCCCACATCTCAATAATTAGACGAAGAGTGCAAAGTTCCCCGATACTCCTTGACATCCCTGCGGTCAGATGGTATAATTGGCTAGTGAATGAGTGAGTTTGCCCAGGGTATGACAAATGTGAGACATGAGTGTGCACAATAGCAGCGGCGGAAGTAGCCGACTAATTTGAACAACAAATGATAAGTCACATTTTCTACTGGAGCAATTAGTGAGAAGAACTTGAGGGGACTCGGAGCTGTTGGCCCTACGAGGGAGTGAAGCATCATGCTGATGTGTCCACCACTGACACTGAATGGATTGGTTCTGGTGGTGGGGGAGGAGAGGAAGAAGGGAGGATAGAGATATGGGGGGGGGGGGGGTGGTGACCTACCTTGCAGACACAGGGCAACAGGCAGGGATCCTTGTTTAGGCTTCCGTCTAGACTGCAGTTACAGCGGATACAGTTGGGGTAGCCGCTGTAGCCAAAGGTACACCTGTCACACTGCTGTCCCCCGTAACCCTGCTTACAGTGACAGGATCCAGCCGTGAGGTCTGTGGGACCAGACAGGAGGAGAGATGCAGGCTTTAGCACTAAACAGGGAGACCGGGGGTGGGGGGGGGACATATGGCGGCTAAATCAGCGGGGAGAGGAGAACAGGACGGTTGAGTAGCATACCTCCTTCAGCCTGGGACTGGTCTGGAACACATGCTGGGGACAGAGAGCCTGCTGGGTCACAGGAGCAGGGCTGACACGGGTTGGAGTCCTCTGGACTCACCTGGAGGGAAGAGGAGAGATGGAGACTCTGACAAGCCATCTTTGATATTGGGAACATAATATATCATGATAGGGCCCCGAGTATTTCCTGCTCAGGCCAGGAACAACTCATGGCCCTAGTCACGATACAAAGCTATAGATACGGAGTGAGATCACTATTGATTATTCACTCATAGGCACCTCAGTCATTGCTTGGCTCCTTGTCAACTGGGATATACAGTACCAGTACATACCCCAGTGGGTCTGTAGTAGCCATCAGCACAGGTCTGGCAGTTGACCCCGGCTGTGCTCCTGGTGCACCCCACACACACCCCTCCCCCCACGTACTCCCCCTTGGAGTTCAGGCTCTGTTTGTTGTCTGCCACCGTCTGGTTGAAGTAACACTCCTCAGATTTCCCATGACAGTTACACTCTGTAGAAGGCATCAAATAAAATCAAAGGAAAGATTCAGTAAACAAATGGAATTATTACAGTACCTCATGGAAAAAAAGAACTGTATGAAAAAATGGTTTAGCACTGTTTACCAGGTGTCTCTCAAGTTGAGTTTCATAAGTTTTATAAAAAATTGAAAAACACCAGACATTCTTCCCATCAAGTTTACATAACATCAAAATAAGATAGCAAGATAAAACCAAATTACATAACATAGGATCATACTAAACAATTTTATATAAAATTGGCAGTTGTATGTACAGTATGTAACACTGTGCTTATCACTGTGGGGTCTTACTCTCACAGACGTGGCGAGTGAGGAAGGTCCCAGCCATCCAGGGTTTCTGGTTGTAGCCGGGGCAACAGCGGTCACAGCTCTCCCCACATGTGTTGTGTTCACACTCACAGCTGAATTTCTGACAGGGGATCAAATGACGCCATGTTACAGTGTCATCGTCACTGAAGGGACGACTCAGATCTTTTCACCCAAGAAACAACTGGAGCACACTTAAAACGAGGGCCGCAGGTCAAAGAGTATCACGTTTCGCTTTGGTGTTACTATCAAATGCTAAATGAACCGTGCCCAGGGGGAGAAAATCTATCTTACTTTATCTCACAGTGTAGAGAAGGGGCCATGGATGGAGACTGCAGGTTGATTGACATACCTTGGTCTGGTTGTTCAGAGGACAGGCTTTAGCATGGCCATAGCAGATACACATCCCTCCAACTGAGATGTCTTTGATAGAGTAGTAATACTGCAAAAACACATACGAGACAGTAACAAGTGGATAGAAATGGAGATTACTGGCATGAATATTTCTATCGTCATGGCTACTTCTACAAAAATACATCACAGTCTAGTATATTCAAAGACACTTATTTCTCCGAGAGTGAGAGACAATTTCATCCACAATTTCATTATTTAAGTCCCTTTTGTATGACTAAATTGAGCAGTATTTTTTAATGAAAAATTCCTCAAAATAAACCCTGCAATCTGTCCGGTAATTATGCGTCACACAGGAGCTCGCTGGGTGACTGATAGTGTAGGCCGAAGTCAACACATGATGAGGTGGATGTTGCTCAGAAAGGAACAGATTTTCTTAATTATAGACATTTTTAATTAAGACCCATCTGTCTGGTGAACGCAACGTAATCAACATGCCGCACGGCCATTTCACAGATTTTGATAGTGGTGGTGGGTAGAAAATAAATACGGTAGTGGCTCACAGATGGAATTCATGATGCTATATGAAGGCGATGGTAATGCGTAGTCTACGACACGTTGGGTCGTTCTTACCCGCCTGGTCACGATGGGGTCGACATCGCGGGGGTCGTTGAAGGCCAGGGTCATGAGGTCAGCGTTGAGGGTTCTGATTCGCTGGAACTGCAGGCGGATGTAGCGTGCGGAGGTGAAGTTCAGTAAAGTCGGGGAGGGGTCATCAGCGCTCGGCCTTCCATTGATCAGAGAGGTGTGGATCTAAGCCCCGGTTGCAAATTGAGACACAGCACCGAATGGTACGGATTCTTAGTAATAGATTAATACATTCAAAAAGACCCCAAGTAAGTTATAAAGGAAAAGGGAGATCTTCAATGACCCCTATTCAATATTGTATTTAACAAAGACTCAATTAAATATCTAAACAGAAAATCCATAACAAACAGCATCATAACAACATTCACAGCACACCACTACTGAGGTAAGACGACAACACATTAATGGACCTGGCAAAAACAATATTTGGTTGCAGCTATGAAGGGTTAACTGTGTCTGCCTGCTAATTAAGGCTGTGTGGTTAGCTTGGCTGTTTTTGAAGAAGTCAGAGAGTGACATTTCAATATAAGATCTGCGATGCGTTGACATCCGCCTACGACTCATTAGGATTTCGCTATGATCATGCTGTACGCTTTCTGTCACTACCTAAAAGGAGCCGGCTGACAGGAGCTCCTGGTTGCCTGCGCAGAGCAGGGGGGCCTGGGCGGGGGACTCTGGGGGTTAGGGGAGGGAGGAGGAGGGGGGAGGAGAAGTAGGGTGCTAGAGAACTGAGTTATGTGGGTGATAATACAGTATAAACTGGATCAACGGTGGTGCTATGGACTGGACTGCTTTCATTGCTGTCAGTGAGCGCAGACTGTGCAATAGGTTCTCACAATTAAAAGGAGTTGCTCCGATACACAACTTATCGTGGTCCTCTGTAGCTCAGCTGGTAGAGCACGGCGCTTGTAACGCCAAGGTAGTTGGTTCGATCACCGGGACCACCCATACACAAAAATGTATGCACGCATGACTGTAATTCGCTTTGGATAAAAGTGTCTGCTAAATGGCATATTATTATCAAGGCAGCGTTACTGTCTTTTGTGGAGTGTGTATGGGTTGATATGTGTTTGTGTATTCTTCTTCGTGTGAAGTAGGCTTTCTTTATTCCAAATTCCAACAACAAAAACAAATACGGAAAAATGCTAGATATGGATGATGCAACAGAAAAGAGAGCGCTTTGAACCAGCACACCAGGAAATAAAATGTGCCATGTGCCTAGACTGTATGCCTAACTCGTAAACAAGATGTCCACTATTAGGGCAACTTTGCTCACCACAACTTTAATTAAGTCAATTTGATTGTGAGCAGCTGGTGAGTGATTTCAAAGCTGACTCATGTAATTGAACTAAACCACCAGGGCACTTAAATACTACTGAAGCTGGCAATCAAGTCAGCAGCAAATGGCTTCCATACATTGCCCATTAAAGCAAGTGAATGAAAGTGCTGGTGGTCTTATTTCATGTGGGCCATGGGTGAATCTAATATATTACAGTGAAATGGAATCCACGTTTTTACATTGTGCATTTGAATTGAAATTGAATTTCAGTTTGAAGTGTTCAACAAATAATCATATATACTATAGAAACAAGTCCCTGTAGCTGTTACGCCACAGCTGACCCCTATAACCTTTCAGTGACCCTATGTGGACCCCTGACCCCTCACCTCTCCATTCTCTAGGGGTTGGATTTTGGAGTAGAAAGAGGTGCAGATGACCTCGTCATCGCGTATGTAAGATGGCGGTCCGGTGCGGGGAAGGATGTTGAAGCGGGTGAGGCACTCTGTGTCTGTGATGGCATAGTACTGCCAGGGGGTAAAGGTCACCCCGTCCAGGGAACGCTCCAGCACCCAGTTACCTGGCCTGGGGGAGTTGGCAGCCTTCAGGATCATATAGGCTATCTGGAACACCTGGTTGGACAGAAACAAGAGTGTTATAGCAGTATATTTCAGATATAACTCAGAAGCTTAGCTTACATAATGAACTGAATCTTGAAAGCCCTCCCTTTGTGTCTTGTGAAGTGATTGACCCCGAGATTAATATAAGAAGTTCCATATTCAGGTTAAGAAAACACATTTGCTTGTTCAATATACACTTTCACACGTTCATAGACAAGGGTAAGTCAGATCAGTGAGGTTTGAAAGGAAAACCGGAGACACTAAAATAAAGAATCCTGTCAGGGAGCAGGGTCAAGATTGTGCCTCAAGTGTTTATCGTTATGAAATCTCCACTCCTGTACAGGATTCTGTACAATATGGAGTCCTTTCTTTGAGGTTTCCAATGAAACAGCACATGGATTCCCATGCTTCAGTCTTTTCAGCTATTCAGTATTGGAGTACCTGAGGGCAGATCAGCTTTGGCTGTCTCTGTATGTAGCAGGACAGAGATAAAGTTACATCTACAGTACTATACCCTCGAAGGCCACATTTGAATTTCATCAAGCAGTAAATGCAACCAAAAACAATGAGCACAGGGGCAAGGCAACACACAGCTATTTTGTCGCTGACATTTTCAAGTTAATATGTCTCCCATCCTGGGAGAACGACTCAACATCAAAAATGACTCACGGTTTGCCTCTTTCATCTACAGTAGATAACGGTGTAGCGTTTCGACGTTTACAATAGAGAGAGCACCACTCAACCCGGCACTCATCCCCTACACTGAAACCCAATAGTATTCTACCCAGGTAGCAGGGGAAATCTCACAAAGCCACTTTGTTTCCTTTATTCAGATGAAGTAGGAAGACAGGAAGGCTGGTGGATGTTGTCCTCATGCAGCATAAGGGGTAGGTAGGGTGGATGTTTACCTTAATGTGATGATTAAAGTGTAGAGTGGCGTCTGGGGGGAAGGAGAAACGAGAGCTCTTCAGTGCTCGACATGTGTTTGCAGGGCAGAGCGTGACCTGGTAACCACGGTCAGAACACAAGTGTTGGAGTCAAGACCTGACCGTGTGGATTCCAGGCCAGGGACAGTTTAGAGCTACAAGTCCAGTGACATCAGTGACAATAGTGTCAACGCCTGCTCTGCTGTGATTCTTTGCCCCTACTGGCTAAGCTCTAAGTTCTGGGTAATTTTAAACACGGATAAAAATTGGCAGATTTGGCATATATTTGTTTGTTTGCACATATTTATTTGTGTTTGTTCTGATCAAAGTTAAGTCAGAAGAGATTTACTGTTCCTAAAAATCTGTAGTCGCTATAAAGAATTTGAATGTAGAGCACGTCATATATGACAAGGTGATTGCACTAGTTTGTAAAGTAGTATAGTAGAAGTTAAACTTGAAAAACAACAAAATAGAAAGGCCAGGTCTTGGGTTCAGTGATAGATAACCTGTAAATATCAAACATTTAAATTGCTCTGCCGAATTAAAGCACAGAACTTAGATAACCTACCTACCTATGCTCAATCATCTATTTTCCACGTATCACAGGAAGTGATAAAGAACGTCCATCAAACACTCTCTTTAATTACTTTGAAATAAGGCCTATGACACCAGAGAATTCGAGAGGCAATATCTATAGGTCCATTTTTATTTTAATCCACAACTATGTAGGCTAGCTCTCTAAGCTCCAGCTATAGATAAAGCCAGGTCACATCACTTTCATTCTCAACTGGAGGCTGAGGTGCCAGAGGTCTATGGTGTGGGCTTGTTTTGTGTGCCCTTAGGTGTTGAGAATAATCCCTGCAGTATGTAGCTAACACCCGCTTCATATTATATTTCACACTAAGTCGAGCGCCACTCACTGAGAAACACCTCCATGCCTATGAATAGCATACCAAGTTAAAGTATCTGTCATGTATGTCATTAATCATTAGCTGTCTTATAGAATCTAATTCAAACATACTCAAATGTCCTGTATATGAATAACACGTTTTTTTCTCTGACTTAGATCAAAGTAGTAAAGTCTGTGTGGATGTCTCATGATTTTTTCCCCTTCATATTATACAAACACAAAAACACACTAAAAGGCCTCCATTTTCCATAGTATTTATGCTCCAGTTCAGACACCCCTCAGTGTCTGTGCTAAAGTCTTTGGAACATTGAACTAATAACTGATTGGACCAGGGTCAGTCAAACTGGGCAAAATGTATTGACAATTTTCAGTCTCATCAAAAAGTGGCCAAGACGCCAAGACACACATACACGCACACGCATGCACACACACACATACACACATACATACATAAACACACACACACACACACACACAATGCCCCCTCCATCAGTGTCTGTCATTATTCAGATTTCCACTCCAGCAGGGGCTCCTGGATAACGAGGGGGAAATGAGAGCACTGATGTCACGGGCAATAACGATACGTTCACACACATCATCGACAGCGCCAACATCACAGACTCATTTATTGCAGGAGATGACAGCAAGCACAGTGACTGGCCGCCAGGGAAATGCGCCTGAATGGAGCACAAATAGGATTCAATTTTAAAGGGCACTGATAGTGAGAACACTTTGCATAAAGGGCCATGGACAAAGCTAGCTCAACCATGAGGGAGGGAGTGACATGACTTAATATGGAATTGTTCCTTGCCACTGTGATTCCAGGCTACTGTTAAGCACTTTGTGACAAATGTTGTTGTAAAAAAGACCATAAAGGCTAAATACAAATACTGTAGTTTGTTGGGTGTTCACTGTTGGCGTCAGTAGATATCAATTAAATTATTCTCAATACATTTCTACTGCATACAACTACTGATTCATTATTCATGGTGAAATCGCAATATTACAACCTTGGTATATAACCCTCAATATGCCGTTATATCTAAATAGTCTAACAGATGGTTTTGCTGAATATTATTATTTATTTTTTTCCAAGATGTGTTATCTCGGGAATTGTTTACTCTTCATGTTGTAAGGGAGAAATTAGTATTACATTTTTACTTAAAACCAAACTCCCTAATCTGCCAAACAGTTTGAGCGGGGACAATGTGTGTAGTTAAAGTAATTCCATCACCACGGTGACAGGCCGGATATAGATGAGTGATGGGCCAGTTTCCATTAGCATGGAAAAAAATGGCTGCCTAGGCACTTCTCGGTGTCAGATTTCAATCGCTAATTAAACACAGGCAGGTATGATTTATGAACGCTTGATGACCTCAGTGAGAGTCTGTCTGCATACTTACCACTCAGATACAGTATTTGGGTCACTTTCACATGTTTATTATCTACAGTACATTAAATAAATTAAATATAAGCTACACCTTTTCTAGTTCCTATTACAAATTGAGTCTTTGGTTGATGCTTACACTCTTAGAAAAAAGGGTTCCGAAAGGGTTCTTCAGCTGTCTCCATAGGATAATCCTTTTTAGTTCCAGGTAAAATCCTTTTTGGTTCCAGGTAGAACCCTTGTGGGTTCCATGTAGAACCCTCTGTGGAAAGGGTTCTACATGTAACCCATGTAGCTCAGTTGGTAGAGCATGGCGCTTGCAACGCCAGGGTTGTGGGTTCGATTCCCACGGGGGGCCAATATGAAAATAAAATGGAAATGTATGCACTAACTGTAAGTCACTCTGGACAAGAGCATCTGCTAAATGACTAAAATGTAAAAGGGTTCTACTTGGAACCAAAACGGTTCTACATGTAACCAAAAAGGGGTCTTCAAAGGGTTATCCTAGGGGGACAGCCGAAGAACCCTTTTAGGTTCTAGATAGCAAAAAAAATCCTGAGAGTGTATTCCTGGTTGAATAACTAGGCTCACTGTGCTGTACTGGAGTCAGCGAGGAGATTTTTCAACAAAATTTGATCTACTTCATCCATCTCTTAGATTCTTTTTATTCCAGGGTCCCAACTTTGTATCATTGTATATTTAATTCAGCAGCGTGAGTGACATGGTCATTAATTCCGGATTGACCCTGCTCTGGTCTCCTGTGTAATATGATAGGCTGATATTAATGAAGGAGATGTGCTTGCATCTCTATTTCCTGGAAGGGAGAGACCGACACAGACTGGGACCCTTCGCCTGGGTCTACAGAAAGCCACACTCTGACCCTAAGCATAATAACTCAAGCAGGGACAAACTCCCATGAATCACCAGCCGCGGAAGCCCTGGGAGCGGAGCCACATCTTCACACTCACCCCTGATCATATCAGAGGTCTTGGGAGGAAGCTGAGTTACTGTACCCCCTTCGAAACCAATCACAATCTAGCCTCAGGATCCCCTCTCCCTTGATTCCTCTCTCTCTTTCTCCCGCACGCACGCACGCACGCACGCACGCACGCACGCACGCACGCACGCACGCACGCACGCACGCACGCACGCACGCACGCACGCACGCACGCACGCACGCACGCACGCACACACACACACACACACACACACACACACACACACACACACACACACACACACACACACACACACACACACACTGCCAGCTCTTGAACCCAGAAGCCACAGAGACCCAGCACACTGCTGTACTGTATTACAGTTCTTTTCAATTGTTTAAGCACAATTTTGAAAACAGGGCCCGGTTTGTCAAAACACTACACACAATTAGCACAACCCTACACCAAAGTAGCACAACACTTCAGATCATTTGCAAAATGGAACACTTTTGTCAAAACTATACATGACTTCATAAAAACAATATTTTGTTACCATACGAAACACACACATTTCATATTACTTCAATCTTTTTGAACCAGTTACACACTGCTGTTGCTAACCTAAAACACTTTTAGCAAGTCTAATTCTCAGTGATTAGAGTACTGTAAATGAAGTACACAGAGAATGTGCAACTATACAAACACTACACAAGACCAATGCTGCAGACTGAGGAAAATATAATTTATTTCTCTCCATATACCCAAATCAGTCAACATGTCAACATGGAGAATCACAACAAAACATGTCCCAGTTTTCATGCTACTACAGTAGTGTGCATAATACTGTTAGCTCAGCAAACAACAGACAAACGTAAAATACTGTATCCAGTACAGGTTACAATTACAGTAAATAACAACAAACATAAAAAATAATCTGAAAAAAACTGACAATATTGTACAGAAAATACTACAGTAAACATCCTATACATTATCTCTTCGCCTAGCTGGATCTGGCCAGAGAATTTCATCAACATCACAAGCAATATCCTCATTAGCAAGACAACGCGGGAAGAACCGTCTTGAATGTCGAATCCATCCTGCGGCGTTGACTTGGTCACAGGCGTCCTCCATGGCCTGAATGAGGGGTACCTGAGCCTGGGGCTGGAGATCGTAAACCTTCCACCGCCATGCAGAGAAAAACTCTTCGATAGGGTTTAGAAACGGAGAGTATGGTGGAAGGTATAGTACTGTCAACTGTGGATGGTGTTGAAACCAGTTCTGGACCAAAGCAGAGCGGTGGAATGACACATTGTCCCAGATGACAGTGTATTGCATCTGGTGCATTTCATTACCTGCTGTGACGATGTGGGGCAATCGGTCCAAAAATGTGAGAATGTGAGGTGTGTTGTAAGGGCCCATTTTGGCATGACGGAGGAGAACCCCATGCTGTGAAATGGCAGCGCAAAGGGTGATGTTACCCCCACGTTGCCCTGGGACATTGATTATAGCCCTGTGGCCAATGATATTTCTGCCTCTCCTTCTTGCTTTTGTGAGGTTGAACCCTGCCTCATCAATATATATGAATTCATGCAGGATTTCCTCAGCATCCATCTGCAAAACTCTCTAAAATACAGTGAAAGACAAGATTGTGTAGTTCAGGATAGGTCTAGTATACAGTCAATGTAAAAAAGTCGTTTGACCCTCTCTGAATTCCGCTCAAAAGGCACTCGATAAAGTTGTTTCATTTGAACCTGATGTCTTTTCAGGATGCGTGCCAGTGTTGACTGAGAGACCTGATGGACATTATTGAAAATGGCATGGTCACCGATAATGTTGGCTTGTAGTTCTCTGAGCCTGATAGCATTATTGGCCAAAACCATGTTTATTATCTCTCTCTCTTGTTCTTGCGTGAATATGGGCCCCCTTCCTCCTTGTCGTTCCCGACCCTCAATCCTATGTAGAGAATAATACATGTAACATACTGTACAATGTCACAGGAAGGGGTATCACAAGTGCTGATATGGTGCATACAATAAGCGGCTGATTACTGTAACTGTAGACATCTTCTTTTACCTGTTTTCCTGTCGAAAAGTCCTTATGACAGATGACACTGTATATCTGCTAAGATTTGGCTGAACTCTCAGTCCAGCCTCCCTCAGCATCAATCCGTGGTTCACAACATGGTCCACTAGTGTTGCACGAATGTCATTTGATAAGTTTGGTCCTCTTCTTCTTTGTGCACGTTCTCCTCCTGCTTCAGGTCTTCCTCGACCTCTGGCTCGGCCTTTGCCTCTTCCTCTACCTCCTTCGTGTACTCCTCCTCTCACCCTCACTCTTCTTCTGACTCCTTTCATTTTTGTTGAAGGCAGGTGAACCTACCTGCTGCATTTTTATAGTGCTTAAACCTGATTGGTGTGTCTACAATTTAGCAATCATGTGTTTGTGCACCTGTTGGCTGTGTTTAACAGATTGGCTCATAGGTGTGGTAATTTGACAGTCAGTGCTTTGGAATTGCAAGGAAGTGACATCATGATATACTTCTGTGTCTGATGTATCCAAGTGTGTTTAGTGTTTTGCAAATCACTGTGTGTAATGTTTTGCAAATAGTGTGAAGCTGACAATGTGCTTACAGTTGTGCAAATCTAGCCTTGTGTTTTGCTCCTTGAGTGTAAGGTTTTGCTAATTGTGGGAAAAGTTTCATTTTAGTGTGTAAGCAATCGTAAAAAACTGTAACGGCTAGTCTCCATTGGTTTGACTAATTTCCTGTTGTAGGTCAATAGTATGGGAGTCATTACAGATGCTCTGATAGTCAGAGATATCAGGTATACCGTGTTGATATAAGGCAGTACAGTCTCCTACAGAACACACATGCTTGAAGGGTACACAAGGAGGAAATCAGCAGTCCAGACACCCTCTCAAGTGGGGCAATTTAAATTGTGCTTTGTGGACATAAATGCAACTACCTTCATGCTACGGTTCCTCTAGGGTTAATCTCAAATTGTTCTAAGGATGGCTGCACTCTTCTCATTGCAACGGAGATATTATATTGAGCAAGTGAGCAAAGTGAGAAAATAAATCAATTTTAGAAAGTAATAGCTGTAGTGCCCAAGAAAAGATTTGTATGAAACTTTTTCTTTTTCAGAAATTGACAGAGGGAATATGGAAACAAAACTGATGTTGGTGGGATGAAGTTGTACAATTCCTCTCCTGTGAGAGATTTAAATCCATAACAGTTTTTTCAGACAGTTCAAGCCATGGGGTTTCACAGAGGTCAACTACAACCCTCTTCCAAGTCAGGCCACCTGTGCATCTCACATGATGAGTTACACATAATATCTCATAGCATTTCAAAGTCTTCAGCCAGCATATTTACACACAGTCTTTCCAAACCAGACTAAACAAATGTGTGAGAATGTGAAACCCCAGACAAGTGTCACATCAGGCTGCCAAGTGCATTACACTGTTGACCGTGACTTGGCTGAGAATGGCTTTACAGTTTCAATGGGGTTTACAGTTAGCCTGGTCCCAGATCTGTTTATGCTGTCTTGCCATCTCCTACGATTATTGTCATGCCAGGCAACAACCACAGGAGTTGGCTATACAGCACAAACAGATCTGGGACAAGGCTAATTTAGTGTCACCCTCATCTCCTACCTGCTGTAAGTCCAGAGTGACTGTGACGTAATGGTAGTCCATGCCGTTCTTAATGCTGGGGCTCTGCCACCATCTGTTAGTTCCATCGATGGCATATTCAATCGGGTGGCGCTCTAGGAATAAAAATGAAATTAAACAAAGCATTGTACATCAGGAGACAAACAGTGTTTGAAGATAGGAGATATGAGTTGCATGTGACTTGTAACTTAAGAGCTGCTGGATATCAGATGATTGAGCACTGTCAATCATAGGCTACTTATTTCGGACATTTCCGTTCTAGTTAGAAACCATGGCAACAGTAAGGAGCCTGCTAATGAATAAGCGTTGCTTATGGAGGGCCCCCACTGTCTCTGTGAACTACTCCCCACTCATTATCACGTACGGCCAGAAACAGCCTTTCAAAACATCTTTATCTGTGCAAATGGAATGTTAAATGCCTTTAAATACCACGCTATCGACCTCCAAAGAGTTGTCCTCCTCTGTATAGTGTTTGAAGATCTCTCAACCGAGAAGAGTGATTTTCAAGGAACAGTAAAAACATTCAAATGTGTTGCTTAGAAAAGTCTGGAACTGTACACCTCTTAAGGTAGTTCAAGATTTACTCCATCAGAAAATCAGTCTATTCATTATGCTTAATTTCTTAATCAGAAAAAGAGAATTAAAGTTGCCCTCTTGATTAAGCAGTTAAATAGTTTTCCTACCATTTATGAGATAAATAATTCATTTAAAGCATTCCCAATTGGTTCACAATCAAGTTTCCCTTTCAAAATAATTGGCTCTAATTAGAAGTTATGCTAATCACTGTCACCTTAATTCTTACATGTACACATTGAAGGGCATTCCTATGACATTTCAGCAAAGATTAGGAGCCACAGAATGGTTTGGTTTCAATGGGAATTAAAGAACAAGTCAAGTGATTCATTGGCTGCTGTACAGGCTGGTGGCAGAAATGGCAAGACATTTGTAACAGTCATCACCAGATGACTTGGGAATCTGCTTCTAAAATGTGCATACTCTTACATGGTTACTTGCTCACGAGGCACACAGCTGTAAGATGTGGATGGCTAAAATATGGACTCAAACATTGTCTCTCTCTTTCTTGGTAAAACATAGAAACTAATGGCATACTAATATGGTGGGAATGTACAGTATTTCATATCATGAATGCCCACCATGACAGGCTAAATGTCAATGAACAAAAAAGATAGTTCTAGTCAAACCTGAAATTACCAGAAAAATGAAAAACTCATTATGGAACGATGAGACAAGATAAATGATGACGAGTCCATTTCTTCTTCTCTTTATTTTCCAGACAGGAAGTCCTCTTCGCCGGTAATTGTCCACTAAAAGCATTTACAGTACCCTCCCGCTTTGATTCAAATTACTGGGAGTGAACAGTAATGACCTCTCCGAGAGACTAATTACTGAACAAGGTCTGCCTGTCTGTTTGTCTGTCTGTCTCTCAGGCCGAGCAGTCGCTCTGATATCTGTGCTGCCTGCTCCCTGGACTCTAACATATGCTGCTCAGTTGGTACATGGAGCTCTGGGATTTCCTACATAGTGCATTACCTATGGGCCCTTTAAGGCTGTGTGAGGAGAGACTTTTTGACAAACCACTTCTGTGAACATGGTACCTAATAAACTGGCCGCTGAGTGTATATTTAAGCAATAAGGCCCAAGGGGGTGTGGTATATGGCCAATATACCATGGCTAAGGGCTGTTCTTAAGCACGACACAACGCGGAGTGCCTGAATACAGCCCTTAGCCTTGGTATGTTTTGTCATACTTTCAGCCAATCAGCATTCAGGGCTCTAACCACCCAGTTTATAATTTAGTGTATCTTTGCAGTTTACACCCACACCAGTTTGTCTTAGGTGAGTCTTTCAGTCAGATAGGCTGTGATTTTTAATTACCAGCAAAAGTGCCTGCCAGAAGATGAAGCATGGCTACTCTCTGTGTACACACAGCACATTGTTGTGATTAACACAGGAAGATGTGTCCTCTGTTAGATAGTAAGATATGGTCACCAACGCAGGCTGTGTTTACAGACCCACAAGTCAGAGCTCTTCAAAAGTCCCTCCTCAGCAATATCAGGCCATTTATATTTCATAGGCTGAGCCCATTGATTTTGGAATGGATAAATGATGAGGAGCAGTGATGCACTTTGATGAGAGCAATGTGCAAATGGTTTCTCTAAATCCTTGCTGAATGTGGTGTACAGTACTCAACACTCCTAGTCCTACAGTGTGAATCATGCTGATACTGTACAAAGTAGAGGTGTACTATAATATGCAGTAGGTACAGTATAATATTGATAGTTACCAAATTGCCTCTCGCTGTTGTTGTTGCAGATACGGCACTGGGTGTTCCTGACTTGCTGTCCGGGGACGTGCTCCACCAGTTTGCAGTACATCTCTGGTCCTGTCTCTCCACAGGTAGCGTTGGTGCTGATCTCTGCCATAGAGGCCAGGTTCAGCACCGCTGGGAACAGACCTGAGGGAAGAGGATTGGGAAACATAAGGTACTTAATACTATACACTAAACATACTGTACATCTAGCTGATATACTGTATAAACAATACAAGGTTGTCTGACCAATTCTATAACATTTTTGTAGCTTCCTTCACTGCCGTTGCTGTACTACGAGTGGAGTCCTATGGTGAATAGGCCCCAGAGAAAGAGAGGGGTGTGTCCCAGGCCAGTGTGACAGGTCTGACTCAGAGTTCATTGAGAGGAGAGTGAGACTCAGCGGGTATGAGATTATAGAGCAGAGCCACGGTCCATCAGGTTTATACCCACAGTCTCCCCTATCTCATGGTCCTACAGAGGACGGAGGAACAGCATCCTTCATACATACAGAACTGTTGATGTTGATGTCAAGCATTGGCAGAATGACCCCAACGATACAGATCTGGAAATGGTAGGAATAGCTGAGACATCACTTCACAATCAGGGCTGGTGTTTGATCTCACTCTGCCACTCCATCAGAAAACAGACATAACAGACAACTGTTTCTGGTTTTAAATGAAATACCGTACAGAGCTGTTGCTTCAGAGGAGCTTCAATGAGAACGTAAATGACAACTGTCCATGGGGGATCAGATAAAAAGGAGCCGTACGTGTCCTTAGTTCTAAGAGAGAGAGAGGAAGGGAGGAAGGGAGGAGGAGAGGAAGGGATGGGATCTCATCACGTGCTGAGCCCATGTTGTCCCCTGTTCTGTTATGGCTCTGTATGGGAAGGGAACACTGACTGAGTGTATCAAAGACTGGGCCCATTGCTCTGAAATGGCTCCCAGCTGTTCCTCCAGATGTCCATGCCAAATGAACTGTGAAGAACATCTGAAAACTGCAGAAAATAACGTTTTACGAATGCCTATGAGGAACTCACCAGCAAATGAAGGTCTAAGAACACTGGCCTAACTGTTAAAGGTCAGATGATGAGGTAGTATGGTAACGTACAACCTCTAAAATACACTGTGGCCTACGCTCTGCAACTGGAAGCACTATTTGGTTAAAGTCTGTCCATATCTTTATACCGCCAATAGGTGTTTTCTCTCCACTCACCCAGCCACTAACACAGCCTGATTAATAAACAGTGTCTAGCTCCATTTGCAGAACCACATTCAACACAGCAGGGACTATTTGCTGGTAATTAGAGTGGAACAGTTGCCTGAAAGCATAGGAGTGAATATCTATACTGGAGCAAGGCATTTGACTAGGATTGAAGAGACATGAAATCACTGTATCATGAGGCTGATCCTTACAAAGGGACCTTAGAAGATACAACAGAGCTCTGAACATGGAAGGTTAATACAGAAAGACCCCACTACATTCTATTTTAGTTTTTTTCAAAGGACAGCAATTTCTATTCGCTTGTACCGGGGTCAAGATTTCAAATTCTCATCAGAGGCACAGAGGGAGGAACAGTCAAGGAATAAGAAAGGACTATCATCTGCTATTATCATACTTTACATTATTACTGGATAATCTTTAGAAGCCCCAAAATTGTCTGTTATGAAAATGTCAATGGTTACGGCTAAGTACCTCATACTGGTACTAAATTACACTGGCCTTTTAACTGACACAAGGTGTATTTGAGGCGTTGATGTTCACATACAGACAGCTGTGTCCCACATACTGTTGATCTATTTACTTCCAACAGTGATAAGCCAAACAGGCTATGTGTACTACTAGGTGACCTGCTACTGCTATTGTACATTAGTATTTTATTGAATAAGGAGAGGGTGGGTTTCTGACAGTGGGCCTGTGTTTGATATGTGAAGAATGGATTACAAGGCTGGGCTCAGCCTTTCTCTCCATGCTCTCTCCAGCCTCTGATCAATACTACTGTGGATGCCACTGCCATTCATATCATGCTTCTGCTGATTCTTCATCCAAGTTGATAAAACAAATGATTGTTTCATGCTGACTCTTCAGCCAGAGTTGTCTGCCAGATTCTTAGAAAGAGATTGATCTTTCTCTCCTATCAAGCTAACAGTTTTCCAAGTGTGGTTCTTTTCCCTGCATTCAAAATGAATGTCTGGCCTACAAACTCTGACAGCCTCAATGTCAGGAATAAGAAAGCATACTGTACTGTAGATCTACTTGAAAGATTTCCAGTTTGTTATGAAACATCTGCTTCACATTTAGAATACTCAGTTGATATGCATCATTACTTGCTTGTTGCATAATGCATTGTAATGCCTAATTTCATCCAGTACCCAATAAACATACACAGTATACACTGTAATAAGAAAAGCAACCAAAAATGTAGTTGTTTCAACAAATTATTATTAAGTAACTGGTTACACAGCCTTTTTTTTTTTTACTCAACTTTTTGGTCCGAGTGCCCAAACAGCTCCAACTTGAGAAAACGTTGAGAAAAATCTCATTTGTTCATTTAACTATCCGTAGCAAAAATATAAACGCAAAATGCAACAATTTCAACAATTTTACTTAGTTAATGTTCATATAAGGAAATCAGTCAATTGAAATTAATTAATTAGGCCCTAATCTATGGATTTCACATGACTGGGCAGGGGCGCAGCCATGGGTGGACCTGGACGGGTATAGGCCCACCCACTTGGGAGCCAGGCCCACCCACTAGGGAGCAAGGACCTGCCAATCAGAAGGAATTTTTCCGCACAAAGGGACTTTATTACAGACAGAAATACTCCTCAGTTTCATCAGATGTCCGGATGGCTGGTCTCAGACGATCCTGCAGGTGAAGAAGCTGGATGTGGAGGTCCTGGGCTGGTGTGGTTACATGTGGTCTGCGGTTGTCAAGCTGGTTGGACGTACTGCCAAATTTTCTAAAATGATATTGGAGGCAGCTTATGGTAGAGAAATTAACATTCAAGTCTCTGGCAACAGCTCTGGTGGACATTCCTGCAGTCAGCATGCCAATTGTACACTCCCTCAAAACTTGAGACATCTGTGGCATTGTGTTGTGTGTCAAAACTGCACATTTTAGAGTTGCCTTTTATTGTCCCCAGCACAAGGTGCACCTGTGTAATGATCATGCTGTTTAATCAGATTATTGATATACCACACCTGTCAAGGGTATGGATTATCTTGGCAAAGGAGAAATGCTCACTAACAGGGATGTAAACAAATTTGTGCAAAGAAAATTGAGAGGAATAATATTTTTGTGCGTATGTGTCACGCCCTGACCTGGAGAGACTGTTATTCTCTAGGTAGTTTGGTCAGGGTGTGAAACTCTATGTATTATCTATCTATGTTTGGCCAGGTGTGATTCCCAATCAGAGGCAGCTGTCACTCGTTGTCTCTGATTGGGGATCATACTTAGGTAGCCTGGTTGCCTACCTTAGTTGTGGGATCTTGTTTGTGTTCTTGTTTGGCTTGTTGTGTGTATAGCCCATAGGACGTTACGTTTCTTTTGTTGTTTTGTCAAGTGTTTATCTTTATTAATAAATATGTACGCATACCACGCTGCACCTTGGTCTGACCCGTCTCTCAACGATCGTGACAGAAGATCCCACAAAAAACGGACCAAGCAGCGTGCCCAGGAGCAGCAGACACCCTGGACACAGGTGGGGAAGTCATTTTGGACTTGGGAGGAGATATTGGCTGGTAGAGGACCCTGGGCGAAGGAGGAAGCCCAGGCAGGAGAGGAGAAACGGCGACCCAAAAAGACTCGGTCACGAAGAAAGCCCGAGAAGCAGGCCAAGAAAATGTTGGGGGGGGGGCTCACGGGGTGGTTGACGGAGCCAGGGTTCAGAGCAGAGCCAACTCCCCGTACTCACGCTAGGAAGCGGGTGACCGTGCAGACTCCGTGTTATGCGGAGATACGCACTGTGTCGCCAGTGCGCCGGCACAGCCCAGTGCGTCCTGTGCTAACGCCACGCATGTACTGTGCGGAAGTGGGCATCCAGCCAGGACGGGTTGTGCCAGCTCTACGCTCCAAACCAGTGGTGCCTGTCGCCAGACCGGTATGCCCCGTACCTGCTCCCCGCACCAAACCAGTGGTGCATGTTCCCAGTCCAGCGCTGGTCAGCGGCTCCACTCCGGCGCCAGAGCAGTCCGCTCCACCGGTGCCCAGTCCAGCTCCGGTCAGCGTTTCCACTCCGGAGCCAGAGGAGTCCGCTCCAACGGGGTCCAGTTCAGCTCCGGTCAGTGGCTCCACTCCAGACCCAGAAGTCAGCCCCTCTCCAGGGTCGGGGCCTCCCACACCAGGGTCCAGACAGGGCTTGGGGCATCATGGGAGGATTGCCGATCCAGGCCCAGACGTCAGCCCCTCTCCAGGTTTGTGGTCTCCCACACCAGGGTCCAGACAGGGCTTGGTGCATCGCGGGAGGATTGACGATCCAGGCCCAGACGTCAGCCCCTCTCCAGGTTCGGGGTCTCCCACACCAGGGTCCAGACAGGGCTTGGGGCATCATGGGAGGATTGCCGATCCAGGCCCAGACGTCAGCCCCTCTCCAGGTTTGTGGTCTCCCACACCAGGGTCCAGACAGGGCTTGGTGCATCGTGGGAGGAAGGAGAGGGGAAGCATCGCGCCGAGGTCCAGACCAGACCAGGGGTGCAACGGGGAGGCAGAGAGGGAGAGGTCGTCACGCCCGGAGCCGGATCCGCCTCCGAGGCTGAATGCCCACCCGGACCCTCCCCTAATGAGTCAGGTTGGTACGCACCTTTGGGGGGGGGGGGGGGGGGGGGGGGGGGGTACAGTCAGGCCCTGACCTGGAGAGACTGTTATTCTCTAGGTAGTTTGGTCAGGTTGTGAAACTCTATGTATTGTATATCTATGTTTGGCCGGGTGTGGTTCCCAATCAGAGGCAGGGTTGGAACATTTCTTGGATCTTTTATTTCAGCTCATGAAACATGGGACCAACACTTTACATGTTGCTTTTATATTTTTGTTCAGTATATAAATTATTATTTGAGCATCTTAACTAAAGAAGGCTGTGCAACAGTGCTTTTAACATATAATGTTTTCAACTTACACGATAACATTGCATGTCCTCAACTGGGATTTGAATTCACAACCGCTTGGTTCATGGCATTTCAATCTTCCTGCTACGCCACCATGTCTGTGTCAGTTATCAGTTAATCTGAATATTCTCTCATTGATTTGATTAACTTATTTAATCAATTCTATGTTTTTCTGTATAGTTGTCTAATGTTGGTGTGGCATATTACTCTGTTTTAATGTTATTCCTTAATCACTATGATCAAATATTTTTCTTGAGTATACCTTTAACAGAGCTGAGATTTACTTTGATGTGCATAGTGTAGCAATTCAGGTGAAATCAGTTATTGACACAGACATGGTGGCATAGCAGGAAGATTGGAATGCTGTGAACCAAGAGGTTGTGAGTTCAAACCCCAGGTGAGGAGATGTTGAATAATAATGACTCTATAAATGAACATGCACAATGTAATCGTGTCAAATATGTAAGTTGAAAACATTGTATGTTAAAAGCACTAGTTCCACAGCCTTTTTTAAGGTAAGATGCCCAAATAATAATTTATAGTTAAGTGAACATATGAGACAATTTGAGCAAACACATCTTAAATTGACTGAATTTTTGCCTATGTTTTCTCATGTTGGAGCTAAGTTTGGGCCAACTAAAAATGTTATGTTCAGGTAACACTTTAACCGAAAAGTTGAGTAAACGAAAAAAGGATTTTGGAACCATTTACTTAATAATATTTAATTGAAACAACTAGATATTTTTTACAGTGTACAACAACATATAGGCTCAGGACAATAGGCTACTTCCAGACTCCCTGCTCTCCCAGATTGAGAGTAGTTGAAACTTATTGAACAGTGATGAAGGCCCTGCTCTGACATACGCCAGCAGACTGTTTAGTTGTCCTTGAGATCAGTGTCCACATTAGACAATTTAATCCTGATGCTTAATGTGTCTGGCAAAAAATGAGTGCATCTTAAAGGGGTCACGCAGCCGCCCATTGATTGATACGGCAACATTTTTCATCTTGCCTGTATTCATCATCGTGGCAGGGTGCATCTTTAAACGCTACATTATATCTGCTCAATGCCAAAGTCCAGTGGTGTAGCGCTCAATCACTCCTCTAGATGGGTCACCTGTCCAGTCCAGCCCAGGCATCAGCCTTAACCTCAGACGTGTGTTTGTATACACTCTCCAACACACATCAGTCTCACACTGCACACGTACTGCAGGGGATCGATACAGGCCTGACACAAGGACAGCATCACCACAACAGCCCCAAAGATGGATACGTATTCTCAAATAGAAATCCAACTAAAAAAGCCATCCATAACATGAAATGCAAATTTGGGCATGAATGTTGATGGCTAGCAAAGCTCACTATGACATATGGATTAATGCAATGCAAAGTGGCCACTGCTTTTCTTGCTGACAGCAACTTTCCATTGGTAAAAAAAAAATCCATTAGCTATTGTTTATCCCTTTCTTCTTTCTCAAGGGCTGGTAGTGTGTTCACATCCCACACTGGGTGATGAGGGATTGAGAGTCCCACCAGACAATTATGGAACAGTTAAGACCTCTGTAATGCAATCTTGAGAGGGAGGAGAGGGGGTTAGAACCCCCACCACTGACTACCAGGCTTTGATAAAACAACATGCCGTTTCCCTAGTAACTACATCTGTGGGCATCCGCTAAGAAATGAATGACTTCCTTAATAGAGGATAATGACACTTGTAATTTGCTATTGGACAATATTTTTTTTCTTTGTTTTTCTGTTTTAGCAATCAGTCATTCATTAGCGTGTTAAAAGGCAGGATGAATGTTCTTTGGTTTCTAGAGATACTTTTCTAGAGATAAAGTAATCCTTCTACCCCCCCCCCCCCCCCCCCCCCCCTAAAAATAAAAAAAATAAAATAAAAAAATGTAAAGTGGTTATCCCACTGGCTATAGGGTGAATGCACCAATTTGTAAGTCGCTCTGGATAAGAGCGTCTGCTAAATGACGTAAATGTAAAATGTAATGGTTTCTTTCCTTTGGACCTGGATTCAGACAGAGACGTCCAGGGAGGGAATGAAAATATGAGGCGGACAGACAGACAGGAAGCCCTACTAAGCAGGATGTTATACTGTAAAGACCACATCCATGTCCTGAAGTGCTCTAGGATTACACTGAAAACACAGATTGTGACTTCCTAGACTATCAACGAGTAAAAAACTGAAATGAAAACATGCATGGATATGTACCATGGATGGGATCAAGGCTGAATAAAGTCTGATGTATTTGAGCAGCAGGCTACAAAAACAGAACTTAAACAGCTATCTCCCTCCTCGCACAAATTGCCAGTAAAAATATCCCAACGGATGAATCAATAAGAAACTGACCTTTCACATCAAGTAGGAATACATCCACATCATTGATGTAAAACATAAAATGTAGCCTAATTTCCCATGTAGTAGTAGTCCTATATGTCATTGTCATCGTATTCTTCATCATAATCATCATCAACATCGTCATCATCATGACCACCATGATGATCATCACAATTAGGCCCTATTTCAATTATCGTCATTTCAGCATAGAGTAGCTGTAAAAGCGTACTTTTTTTTTCAGTTCACAAGACATTATATGATCTGAATTGCTGTTTGATTCAAAAAAATAATATTTTAAGGCAACATGAATCCAACATGGGATCAATGAAGGTGAGACGCCTGAACTGTGAGCAGCATCTAAGGGCATTTCAAATGCCTGCTGCACTTCAAGAAGAAATCCACTCATGGCGCCTCCAATCAATGTTTGATTCACTGCCTTGAATAATACACTGTCACCAGATCTAAGATTCATCATATTCAAGGTTGCACCATAACACAAACAAACCATAACTAAACCCACTCTTCTTCTTAGAACACAAATAGAAAAGGATAGAGCTGTTAGAGCTCACAATCTCAGGCTACTACAGAACTGTTTAGAATTTAAGTGTCTTTATTGAACAGTTATTTGACTGTTTTAGATTCATTTTTCACTCTCTAAATGGAGTCATTGTAATCATGAGCATAGCAGAATGTTGTTGTGTGTGAGTTTAACCATTCAGTAGCTACATTCCTTTCTAGGTGTTGTGTAGGTGGGACTGGAAAATCGTTTTTTTCTCACAGTCTTCTTCCTTCTATAGTTAACTAACTATTGTATAAAACGTTACATTTTCCTGTCTTTATTCAGGCTACTATTCTGCAGTCTAGAAACATTTACAAGTTCACATTAGACCATAAATTAATCATTAGAACCTATTTCAAATATAACAAATCTTGTGTGGAAGTCTGTGAGTGTTTATGTTCATGATAAACACAGACCCAGACCAAATGTTTTCCTAACAGGATTCACAAGCTAACCTCAGACTTGTATACAGGAAAACACCCGGTTTAGTCCTTAATCTAGGAAGCAATACAAGCTGTATGACGAGGTTCACTGGCTGGGTTCCTCATGCAGGTCAAGACTATATATGAGACCGCAAAGACCCTGAGGACAACACACACCCATAGCACTTGTACATCATCAGCAATCACTCGGGTCAAGTTTGACTGAACATGAACACACATACACACCACAGGAGGCTGGTGAGAGGAGGATGGCTCATAATAATGGTTGATACCATTCCTTTCATTCCATTCCAGCAATTACAATGACCCCGTCCTTCCCAATTAAGGTACCACCAGCCGCCTGTGATACACACACATAAACACACAGTGCATGCAACAAACATCTCAGTTTAGTACGTTTCCAATGTACAGTATTAGAGAGGGAATAACTGGGAAGCTCCATTTGGGTTGTTTCAGTGGGTTCTCATGGTCATTACTTTTAATCAGCTCTTTCACTATCTCAAACACAATTCTCTTAAATTACATACTGCCAAAATGAGGTTGCATTCTATTTAATTTGATATCAAATAAAGAGATGCAGTCAACATGTAACACCGCCATCATTTGTCAATCTGAAAAGTCATTTCATTTGACATTAACGGAAGCACAGAGTAATTTCAGTTAAATTGGCACTGCTTTGCTGCCATGACTAAAACAATATTTCAGTCGAGAAATCCAGTGTGTGTTCAGGGCAAAAAAATTAAGAATTTAATTTGATCAAACCATATAAAAATTATAGTACAAAAGATGTGTCAGACCCAAGTGCATACCACACTGCTAAATATATCTATTTGAAATTCATGCCATTTCAAAGATCTTAAAGGGATACTTCGGGATTTTGGCAATGAGGCCCCTTTATCTACTTCCCCAGAGTCAGATGAACTCGTGGATACCATGTTTATCTCTCTGCGTGCAGTTTGAAGGAAGTTGCTAACCAGCATTTGCGTAATTGCTAACTAGCGTTAGCGCAATGACTGGAAGCCTATGGGTATCTACTGTAGATACCCATAGACTTCCAGTCATTGCGGTAACGCTAGTTAGCCTTGGCTCACGAAACTACCTCTAACTTCCTTCATAATGGACACAGAGACATAAAAATTGTATTCACAAGTTCATCTGACGCCGGGGAAGTAGTATCCCTTAAAGTATCCCTTTAATAGGAATCTTAAGAAAGAGCTAGATCATACGATCAGCTCTCAAATGTTCTCCCCCTCCTATGATTCTAAAACAAAACATATTAGTCAAGCTCCTGAGGAACGTTTACAAGTCTATAGTCCCTCTACTATAGTCTTATTCTATACACAGTGCCAGGCATTTCCACAAGTCAAATCATCTTGAACTGGATAGAAACAGATTTCAAGGCAACAACTGATGAATCAGTGCAACAAAAGGATTTGATATGAGCTCGTAATGGTGCCAATGTGACGTTCTACCAACTGGGATTCTATTGCAACTGCCATCAGGAGCTACATCTCTGACTGAGAGAACTCTCTCTTACTTCATCACTTCATCAAATTCCTCTGCTGTATCAGCACACACATACACTTTTCTATGACAATAGATATTCTCTCAGACATCATGTCTGAAAGTGATTTTCCCAGTCCCCCCTACTCCCCACCGCCCCTCAAGACTGGGGCCCACTGGAATGTCCTATGATGACAGATGTGTATTTTCCCAACAGCTCTGAGACAACACTACCCACAGTCCTCGTCAGTCAGTAACACCATAATCTTAAAATCATCTGAATGCCTTCTCTTCCTCTATTAATGGACGATACTAACCAGGCAGGTCACCCTCCTCCCTCCCTCACCTTACCCTAGCTGCTCCTCTCCTCTCCATCCCCCGTCCCTTCCACAGTAAGTGGTCACTGTGATTTAACGTGGTGCGGCCCAGTCATCGGTAAATCTCCCGTGAAGCAGCCTGATGTGTCCGGCAGTAGGATCCCCAGGGTGATTGAACATGGTAACCATCCCAGTTTCATTAGGACTCGACTTCTTACAGGGCTGAAGCACTTCCTCATGACCAGCCCAGCCAAGGCCAAAGCAAACACGTCAAAGTTCCTTCCATGTTTACAAAAGGAAGTAGTGGATAACTCTCCCTCTGCTGATTTACAATGTTACGAGCATATAGATATGACCCCAACAACTTATTTAATTTGGTTTTTCTTCAATTCAAATTAGAGGGATTGTAGTTACATACGAATGCTAATAGAATTTACTGTAATACATCATCAATGACACATAGGGCAACATTTTTATTTGTAGTTTTATCCTATTAAGAACAAGATAGACATGGACCAGTCATGAAACTCCCCTAAATTTCAACATGAATGATGACAACATGAATGGTAGTATGGTAAAGCAAACAGGTTTCTACACTACAATAGCCCTACATGCCAACTGAGAAAGATATATAAAGATATCAAGTGTAAATTGTGCAGTAAATTCCTAGGCCACACAACCTGCAGTCTCTCTTGCTCTGTTCTGGAGAGCTCGTTTCCCACTGCAGTTTAGTGTGTTTTCCTGATGGAGATTAACAATATGCAGTAAACTGCTATGAATTGCAGGTTTAACTGCAAGTAGAGATGCTGCGAGTCGTAATTCACATATTCCGTTTGACAGCTTTTTAGCAGATTTCTGCCCAGAAAATGCTTATGTTCATAAAAGCGACCAGACTGCCTTTATGGCGAGTCCTTTCGTCAAACGAAAAAATTCAAGAAAATATAATTACAATAGAACATCTCTTCACTCTAAAGACCATTTTGTTTAAAGCGCTGAACACTGCAGTTAAACGGCTGACTTCTGGATACTTTACTTTATTGCTGCAAGAGCGGTGCGCATGGCCCTGCAGGGGCCCAATGGCCCAGCCTGGTGCTCTGAGGTGGAGGGTTCGGGCCCTTAAGTGAGGAAGAGCCCCAGCCCCACCTCCAACTCTGGCCCAGCCTCACTTTTAGCTCTGGCCCCAGACCCACCTCCAGCTGTGATCCCAGCCCCACCTCCAGCTCTGGTCCCAGCCCCACCTACAGCTCTGGTCCCAGCCCCACCTCCACAGTCCAGCTGTCTAAACGGTAAACAGAATGTGTAAGAATGTGCCCTCACTCTATCGCCCCTGGTCAGGCGGCTTCTGTTGGGCTAAATGAATAACGCCATGGAAGGAGAAGGTGACTCAGACTGTCTGAAAGGACAAGAACAGGAGAAAAAGTGTGTTTGCGTGTGTGCATGTGCATGCGTGTTGTGTCTTGTGTGTGGGATAATTGTGTTCCCAGACATAGGATGTACAACAGGTAGTGGGAACAGAAAAGCAGTACCACAGTGGATGAGAGATGTTCTCCAGTTTCACTAGAGAACATTTGGCGGTGTGCCTTCCAGAGGTCCTGCTCCTGTTACTCTACTCAAGTCTGGACTCTGCTCTGGCCTCGGACAGGCCTCACTGGTTCTCCTGGGCCCACCTCCCACAGCCTTCCTGTCTCTGCAAGGGTCACTCCAAAGGCCACATGCATTTTTCCAGTTTTCCATTCCGAGCATTCTGTTCCAGTCATCAATCAAACAACACATCTATGTACCACAACATTTAGGGGACACAAATGAAAAAAGGTTATGCCATTTAGCCCCCCCCCCTGTTTCTCTCAGTCTCAGCAGCATCGTGGACGCTATGTTCTCTCTCCTCTCCAATACAGTACCTCTTCCAAGAACAGCATGTACTCACATCTGTATTTTCAATTACACTATAGAGTCCCCAGCCTGGAGAATGTTGTTATTTCCTTTGATTATGGCCAGATAGCTTTTAAACAGTGTATCTCAGAGAATAATCACTCTCTACCTTCCCCTTAGTAGGCCTTAGTGGAGAAAGGTACTGGCCATCTCACTTTACCAGAATCTCCTCTGTACTATGGCCCTCAGACAGTACAGAAAATCCACTGAACAATCTCAGCCATCTTCATTCAAATCAATTCCAGTGAGTTACATAAATATGCTCTGATCTTCTTCTTTATGGCCAGGTCTGCCAATCAAAAATACATTCTAATTTAGTCATATTATACCATTAGTTAATCTACTAGTTAATTGGATCATTTTTATTTAATAATCAAGCATTAGCGTGAAATTGACAAGTCGGTGGTGTTTTCTGAGTATAAAAAATGTGTGCAATATGCTGTTGATAGGTAGAAGCATCTAAAGCTGAAATAGTCTACTGTTTCCAGTTAAGGGACCGCAAACAAGACAAAGTAATTTCTTAAATGAGTTTCAGAGTACAAAGAGCCCACTGAATAAGTTAGAGTATAACAGTGAGTAAAAGACTGACTGCCTGCTGTCATAGTGGTGGTGCTACTTACTGTATTTCATCCTCTTGTTAAACCTAGATCAAATTAAGACCAAACTAGAGAGATAAACATGCATGAAGGACAGTGTTCTAATTGAGCAGCCTATAATCAAAGACTGCCTTTAGATCAACACAGTTTAATTTTCGGCTCACAGCTCTGTAATATCAAATAACAACTAATCTATTAATTACAGCAGTAATGGATGTTATTAAGGTTAGAATATCACAACTCTAAAGTGATTAAACATTTAACAGGTTAAATGTATGGTAGTCAGGCTAAATAGTCTGGAGTCTGACAATATTTGGGACAGTTGGTAGGTAGCAGAGAGCGCATTAAGGCTATGACTTAATATACTGTAACAAAAGGCATCCCTTTGGTAAATGTGTAAAGTTAGCTTGTTTCTCAGATGCTTATTTCATCCTGGCAATCATGTAACTATGATATTTATAGTTTTGCCAAAATAAATAAGAACGGAGATATTTCAAAGATCTAAATCACAGGAATGTGAAGGCAAAAAGGAATGGCCATGATTCAGTGCGATGCTTTACCTAATGTCAGCACTCATTCAAAATATAGGAAGACATTTTTATAATGAATTGGCTGGCAGGGAAAGATTCCTGCCGAAGCCCTTCCTCCTATTGAAAATGAAGGCAGCATGAGAATGGGGCCCCACGGTGCAATGCATGTTATACATATGTTAAAAGCTCATTCCACTTGTCGAGGTGCTATTTGTTTCCAATGAATCATAGCTAAGCACCTCCAACAGACATCTCAATAACACCTCATTTGCTGGTACAGCAATATGTGTAATGGGAAACAAATGGAAATGATATTCAAGCACAGGAAATGGGATTCACGCCTCTCAGACGACAGGCACAGGGAAGCCAAATAGCCATTAGTTTGGGGGGCTTATGTTGGACTTAATCTCCTCTGCACAGAGCAATCTCAGGCAGGCCAGTGTGGGAACAAATACAAATACAGGGAAGAGGAAGAGACTACATATAGTCCTGTGGCTAATTGAAGGATCTCTGTGATACTTCAGCATGTTGAGTTGATCCTCATTACTTTGTCTGTACCATATGTCGTGGGTTCTGCTCTCACATTTATCACAGTCTTCCTTCAGCCAATTGAAAGGAGGCGTGACGGAGATCCCTTGTTGGTTGCAGTGGGGACAACTGGATGGAATGCACACATTAGGCATGTAAGCCAAACCTGATGGTGTACTACTATGTGTAATATCTCTCCTGAGACATGGCTGGCTATGGTGGTAGGCTGACGCATGGGAACTATGGGTCGGACATATAGTACGGTGCATGTTTCACTATGCCAATACACAAGGAAGAAGACAATGACCACAACATGATCCTAATATGTCTGTATAATGCACCTTGTGACCAGACCCGTCGCCAGACCTCAGTCTTAAGGGGGTCATATGAAATGCATGGGAGGGCAGGGCACAATTATTATTAGCCTACAGTACGTATATTTAATAATAAATTCCCTCAAGTGGGGGGGGGGGGCACAAGCATTTTGGGGGGCGGGCCCGGCCCCCTATGGCCCGCCCATAGTGACGGGTTTGCTTGTGACAGATAACGGAAAACACCTGTATCGCAGCCTGTGTAATTATCCAATTTTTAAGCAAGATATGTGGAGAAATGTGAACTGAAATACAGACTATAACATGATTCAAACTCATTATAGATTGAGAATATAGGTTTTAGCAAAGTCACATTGAACATAGTTTGAAGACGTTTTCTGAACGAGTAATTTTAGGCAAATGAGTACAGACAGCCCTAAAATCCAAGCCCCTTCTGCAGAGCAGAGTTAAGAGTTAGTGAGTGACTGCTAGCAATACTGTGTGAAGTTTCTCTCTAAACAAGCTGCCCACGGGTTTCAAATGTGACAAGAGAATCCATTTAGTGCAATACAATGGTCAAGTAATTGGAAGCTGAGAAAACATCCAAGGAATCTCCTGTTGTTCAAGCTTCCTAGAAGGTAGAGAGAACTGACTTTGTCTATCATACACATTTAGAAAGGAATACCCATTTGCAACTTCATTAGGCAGCATGATGTGGCAGAAATGAGGAATTCAAGGCTAAATTGGTAGCCTTGCCAACAACAAACCCACATCTCTATTCTGTTGCTTCTGAGAGCAAAAACATAGGCATTCCATCCAATAGTCCAATAGAGACTAGGGTGCTGTCATTACAGAAGCCATTTTATTAGAATGGATAAGTTCTATGACAAGTAGGCCCTACTGATGCAGGATTCAAAAGGATGTTGAGTGTAATGTCTCAGGTAGATGACCCCAGGTTTCTGTTGGCAAAGTCATAGGGTCACTACCATTTTGATGAGCATTCTTCCTATTTACCTACTGTCTGGTCACAGCCAGGCCTGAGAATGTCACCTGTGAATAATTTACTTCCAAGACATTGTCCAATCATATTCTAGCCCCCAGAATCCCCAGAGGTTATGTGTCTATTTCAGGGGGTGTGAATGGTCAGACCCCTTCACCAAAAGAACATATCGGCTCAGCACAGACAACATTCATATTTAATGTGCTCCTGCCTGCTAACATTTACTCTGTAGCCTGCTCCAGTGTGGTTCACCCAGAAAATCTGTAATGGGAAATATGTCACCCAACATAATAAGCATTTAATTTTTTCCAAAAATGTCTTCTGCCCCATCTGTCTTTTGACGCATTATGAATTCAATCACATTTATTTTTCTCTCTCCGTTGGCTGTGGCTTTGTTTGTAATGTAGTAATCTTAGAGGTGCTGCGAATGTGGCTGCCTGGCTGGTCTGACGTGCAGAGTTTTGTGGTGTTTTCTCAGAGCAGAGCCACACAGCGTGCACTGGAGAGGCACTGGACTGCACTGAGGTCAGGGATCATGACCCTGAGAGGTCAGCTGAACACTGAAAGCAATTACAGAACATAAACATTAGTCGCATCCCATGGTTGCGGAAAGGGCTATTTTTGTGTTCTTATGCTCAAACATTATAACAAAAACAATGGGGACCCCAATTGGGGCCCCTGGGCATGTATCCTGCGTGCCCCGTCAGTAATCCAGTCATGGCAAAAATGCTCCAAAATGTTAGGGAATTTATTTAGGTGATTTCTAGTTTTCAAAGATTATATGACTTAAAAATATATATATCGTAATTTATCTTTTCTACATACTTTCTGTCTGGGTTTAGTGATTTAAGTTTACACTGAAGTTTACACTGAAAGCGTATTTATTTTTGGTGTGGCGGCAACAAATTAGCAGTGGTGGTGCGCCGCTGCTAAATGAATACAGGGGAAATATTGCATCAAATCATTTAAGTATATTTCTGTCCCAACACCTCACTGAATCTCTTACAGTGCCTTGCAAAAGTATTCATCCCACTTGGCATTTTTCCTATTTTGTTGCATTGCAACCTGTAATTTAAATGCATTTGACATTTGGATTTCATGTAATGGACATACACAAAATAGTCCAAATTGGTGAAGTGAAATGAAAAAAATGACTTGTTTCAAAAAAGTATAAAAAATAAATTACGGAAAAGTGGTGCGTGCATATGTATTCATCCCCTTTACTATGAAGCCCCTAAATAAGATCTGGTGCAACCAATTACCTTCAGAAGTCACATAATTAGTTAAATAAAGTCCACCTGTGTGTAATCTAAGTGTCACATGATCTGTCACATGATCTCAGTATATATACACCTGTTCTGAAAGGCCCCAGAGTCTGCAACACCACTAAGCAAGGGGCACCACCAAGCAAGCGGCATCATGAAGACCAAGGAGCTCTCCAAACAGGTCAGGGACAAAGTTGTGGAGAAGTACAGATCAGGGTTGGGTTATAAACAAATATCAGAAACTTTGAACATCCCACGGAGCACCATTAAATCCATTATTATAAAATGGAACGAATATGGCACCACAACAAACCTGCCAAGAGAGGGCCACCCACCAAAACTCACAGACCAGGCAAGGAGGGCATTAATCAGAGAGGCAACAAAGAGACCAAAGATAACCCTGAATGAGCTGCAAAGCTCCACAGTGGAGATTGGAGTATCTGTCCGTAGGACAACTTTAAGCCGTGCACTCCACAGAGCTGGGCTTTACGGAAGAGTGGCCAAAAAGCAATTGCTTAAAGAAAAGAAATAAGCAAACATGTTTGGTGTTCGCCAAAAGGCATGTGGGAGACTCCCCAAACATATGGAAGAAGGTACTCTGGTCAGATGAGACTAAAATTGAGCTTTTGGCCATCAAGGAAAACGCTATGTCTGGCGCAAACCGAACACCTCTCATCACCCCGAGAACACCATCACTACAGTGAAGCATGGTGGCAGCATCATGCTGTGGGGATGTTTTTCATCGGCAGGGACTGGGAAACTGGTCAGAATTGAAGGAATGATGGATGGCGCTAAATACAGGGAAATTCTTGAGGGAAACCTGTTTCAGTCTTCCAGAGATTTGAGACTGGGACGGAGGTTCACCTTCCAGCAGGACAATGACCCTAAGCTTACTGCTAAAGCAACACTTGAGTGGTTTGAGGGGAAACATTTAAATGTCTTGCAATGGCCTAGTCAATGCCCAGACCTCAATCCAATTGAGAATATGTGGTATAACTTAAAAGATTGCTGTACACCCACGGAACCCATCCAACTTGAAGGAGCTGGAGCAGTTTTGCCTTGAAAAATTGGCAAAAATCCCAGTGGCTAGATGTGCCAAGCTTATAGAGACATACCCCAAGAGACTTGCAGCTGTAATTGCTGCAAAAGGTGGCTCTACAAAGTACTGACTTTGGGGGGGTGAATAGTTATGCACGCTCAAGTTTTCAGTTTTTTGTCTTATTTCTTGTTTGTTTCACACAAAAAAATGTTTTGCATCTTCAAAGTGGTAGGCATGTTGTGTAAATCAAATGATACAAACACCCAAAAAATAAATCTTAATTCCAGGTTGTAAGGCAACAAAATAGGAAAAATGCCAAGGGGGGTGAATACTTTCGCAAGCCACTGTTTTCTGCAGCACTTTCAATCTAGGGTACAATGAATCTCATATATTTTTGGACTACCTGTTGGAAGGGTCAGGGAAATGACAAAACAGCGTGACTGTGACTAAACTTCTCATCTCTCTAAGCCTTGACACAATGACACAACAAGAGGAAATCATTAAGCATCCTCTATGATCTCAGTTACAATTTCAACCATGGCTCCTTCTGCCTACTAGTAACATGTTAACTTCATCTCTGTTTTGTTGACACTGATCTGAAGAAAACTGCAGCACCACACTACTCCATCAATACTGCCAGATGTCAGGTCAGATTCCAGCCCAGGATCAGGGCAGCATGGTTGGGGTGAAATTGACACCATGTGTTACCACAGGACCATCCTTGAGCTATAGGGCCATGGAGAAGCGACCATGGGAGAGAGAGGGAGAGAGAGGGAGAGAGAGAGAGAGAGAGAGAGAGAGAGAGAGAGAGAGAGAGAGAGAGAGAGAAGAGAGAGAGAGAGAGAGAGAGAGAGAGAGAGAGAGAGAGAGAGAGAGAGAGAGAGAGAGAGAGAGAGAGAGAGAGAGAGAGAGAGAGGGAGAGAGGGAGAGAGAGAGAGTGAGAAGAGTACGAGAGAGAGGGAGAGGAGTACGAGAGAGAGGGAGAGGAGTACGAGAGAGAGAGGCCTCCTGCAGAGTCCAAAGGGTGCAGCGAGAGGTCAGTCTTCCATCACTTAGTCAGGACAGATAGGCCCACATCACATGAGAGCAGTGTCTCAGTGCAGCTGCTGAGTGGGGAGTATGCCATGAGGGTCAGAGGAGAAATCCCACAGCTCTCTGAAGGACTGCATATGGGGCCCATGCGTGAGGCAATTATAGCCAAAAGGATATCCGTTCAAATCCTGGCTGCAGGCCCTGTGCTGTGTTTAGTAGTTTTTAAACAGGGAAATCGCATTGAGACCAAGGCCTCTTTTACAAGTGAGCCCTGCACACAATCATACCAATTCACAAGATTTACAATTCCAACGCTATAAAACATTGACAATGAATGTCGACTGAATGATTCAATTTTCTGCTATTTAACTAGAGTGTCCTTCTGCAAGGTCAATACTCTGACATGTTTACTGTACTATCGGATGCAACTCGGGGACACATTTACATTTTAGTAATTTAGCAGACGCTCTTATCCAGAGTGACTTACAGTTAGTGAGTGCATACATTTTCATACTGCCCCCCCCATGGGAAACGAACCCACAACCCTGGCGTTGCAAGAGCCATGCTCTACCAACTGAGCTACAGGGGACCCTACATAACAGTTTTAGCACGCATTAAGAACTATATGCATGCTCACGCAAATATGTTAAACAAAAACAGCCATTTAAACAGTCAGACTATTGTAAATATATGATAAACATATTTTATAGTCTCATTACCAGGCAATCTACACTTACAATGATCTTTGCTTTGATGATTGCTGTGGGAATAAAAATATGCAGTGCCATTTAATGAACAAGACCCTTCTTCTTTTGCTATTATCCTCCAAACATCTTTGCCCTCAAACAAATAGGTATGGTCAGCCATTCATGTTTCTGACAAACACAGCAATTTCAAATGATCGCCAAAGCACCCACAGCAATTTATCAAATCATACTCTTAGCATCTTTTCATCAGTATTGACTAAGATTAAGTCAGACTACAGTTGGACCCAGTTTTCATTGTCGTTGTGGCAGAATTTAGTATTGATTTTCTCCTCTACACTCTTTTTCTCTCACAAAAGCAGTTTGCAAACAGCTCTGCAGGAAAAGGTATGACCACAAAAAGACGCATTCCTCTTTCACACACAAACATACAGAAAAATGCGGAAGTTAGAAGTAGTCCAAGTGGCATTATAATACTGTTGGTGGCCTGTCAAACAGGGATGTTACAGAAGTAGCTACAATATCACAATGGAATATCGCAGGCCTGAGAAACCTTACATCCCTGTTACAGCAGCTTCCTCTCCTCTCTCATGTTGAGGGGGCTTATGTTGTTGTTTTTGTATATGATCATCCATCCCAAATTCATCCAGCATCACCATCTGGACATACTTGGAGCACCGACTAAACATCTGTTGGGCTGATTTGGTGATGCTCTAAATGACCACAAAATACCCAGCATTTTGAAGAGAGACGCGCTGACCTCAGTCCGCTCAGCTCTGTTATAAAATACTCCTGATAACTGATCCAAAAGGGATTATCATAATGATGACACATGACACACATCCCGATAATGTCTTCTCCTTCCTGTGCATCTTTAGAATACAGGATGAGATAGCACTATTTTTGCTTAACACCTGGCTAAATTTAGAGTCCCCCCCCCCTGCTTTGAATTCCGTTAACAAACACAGTGACACCTGTTCATGGACACGTGTCCCTTGCCTTTGACAGGAGAGGACACAGATCCTGCCTATCACTAACCTAGAAAACAGCCACTGAACGAAGCTCTATGTGATAAAGAAGAGGGACATGTCTTAGAGATACACTGACACAAGACACAAACCTACCGTGACAGGGAATGATTACATTTCAACACATTTCATTCAAATTACACTTAGTATGAGATTAAAAAATAAAATGGTTTGTATGTAGATAGCATCAATTTCCTATAAAAGCTGAAATCAGCATTTAAAATGAGGGAAAAGCTCTAACTTAAATCAGAGTGGATCTTTATAATTAATCTCTAAGTTTAGACATCAAAACACAGTTGATGACTCCAACTGATATTTCTGATAGAATCCCTTTCTGTTTTGACACTGAATGTAATGATGTGGGGTACCCCATACAGTGGTGGCAGAACAAAGTTGAATGGTGCAACAATTTCTGTGGGTTTACAGCTGGCAGCTGTCCAAACATGAAGATTCTAGAGAGATTCTAGAATTCTTCTTTAAACTGTTATTCTAAGATATGGTTCAGAGAAGACTAATTGGAAAATAAATTATATTTTCTCTATTATTCTCAGCCAATATCAATATTCTCAGGGAATTTATGAAACAATATGTTAATTTGTCTGTTTAATGAAAATACTAGAGTAAACTAAAAATAAACGGGCAATCTTGCCAAGGAAAATGTGTATATTATTATTAAAAAGTATTGGTCAAACCTGTGACTAATTCACAAATCCAACGAAATATTTCAGATTGTGAGTAAAGCAATTACTTGGCAAACGATCCACTCACCCCTTTGCTGCGCTCGGCTGCATTGCCATAGCAACGCTATGAGTGTAAAAAACGATAGACCTTTCATTTTAAAATCTCTTCATCAGCGTGCAGTCTGGCGGAGTCGCTTTATGTGCGACGGACTCGGCGCCTGAAATTGAGGGGAATGTCAAAGACTGACTTTTGCAAGTTCAAGAAACTCTCCCCGCTCGCCCCGCGCGCATGGGGAGGGGGCGTCACAGAACAGAAGTTTAGGGATTATATGGAATAGGATTAAGGGAAGAAGAATACTTTTACTAAACTTTATGATGATAATGGTGGTACTTATAATAATAAGAAACAAACTAACATATGTATTGAAAACAAAATGGAACTTTCCAAGTGTTACAATTTAGGTTTGTCATGGATGCTGAGACCAGTGCAAACATTTAGGCACCCATGCTTTTGGTCCTCTATTGCTCCCTCTGGTGTTAAATCTAACTGCCATAGTTGAACTAAGGTCATTTAAATATTTAAATATAAGTTATCTGCACAAAAGCCCTCAGCTATTATCATATCTTGTTGTTTCAAAATAGAAATGACAACTTACAAATTCAAATGGGCCCCTCTCAGGTCCTTTGCAGAGGCCAGACATTCAATTATATCTGATTATTCTTGCATGATGGACTCATTCTTCATCTTAAAAGCCGGAAGCTATTATCCTTTGTCACAGTTCAACAGCCTGTCAATCACCCTCATAATGTCTCACCTGTTAGACCATTTAACTGTCAGGGAGAGCCAATTTAGCCACTCAGGTTCATGTTGTGTGCTGTGGTCCTCGTTAACTGTGTATGGGTTTGAGCCCCCCTGAGATTGACACTGCTGTCTGCTGGCTGTTAGAGTTTGTGATGGGGAGGGAACCATCACCTCAACAGGTAGCCTCTCTCTTTTGACCTGAGTGGCTGTTTACAGTAAAATTTGCAGAAGACAGAGCCCTCTAAACCCACACTAAGATGTCGTTTCTGAGACTAGACTGGTTGGGGACGCAGGCAGAGCTGCTGTGGACCTCAAGGTTCCTCCATGGGGATGAGGAGAGCCTGGGGTTCGCCCAGAGGGATGAGTTGGACAGGACCTATGGAGAGGACCAAGAGGAGACCAGGGAGTCACCCACCACCTCCAGCCCAAAGGGGGGGAATGAGGAGACACCTACCAGTCCCTCCAGCAGCACCTGTCTCAAAATCACCACCTGGGAGGCAGGATGGAACGTGACCAATGCTATTCAGGTAACCTAGATTTTTGACTTCAGACCTTAGGAAAGATGCTTCTCTATGTTTAGCTTTTATGTGTTTTTTCCACTCTCAATAAATTATTATGGTTATGGAGGATAATGAATGTTAGAGAGTGCACTGGATGCACATTATTGCATTGTTGTTGTTGTGGTTAGAGGATGCATTGGAATTACAGTATATTTAATGGAAGGAATGGCAGAGCTGAGAATAACCCTTTGTATAATTTTTGTAAACAAGGCCATTTCAATAACTACAGCATATTATTAGTATGTAAGCAAATGTGCATTTCAGCAGTTGTTCCCCCCATTCATATTCAAATCAACAGTGTCCCAGCTTTTTTAATAAGATAATTAGGCTACTAACTTTCATTTGTGTTTTCTATGCCAGAGTATGATTAATTGTAAAGCTGTTCACAACTTCATCTGTTCAGTTATTACATTGTCATGGAATCATCATAATCCTCAACACCATGTACTTTTCCAACAACACTAAATACCCAGTGTCCTATTGTCTGGACTGATTCTATCTATGTAGTGCATCTACATATTTACTCAGAATCACATTATAAACAGTTTGTTTACTTACATTGTTCTGCATTGCAATTTGACTTGAAGCAAGACGTTGCTCAGACTATCCAATTAGGAATATGTTGCAAGATAAGATTGTTGTATTAATGTTGTGTAGTCTACTGATTAGTCTACAGCATGTGAAGACATCCAGTGGCACATTTGTTAAGATTGAAGCAGAATGTTATCTTTAATGATTAAGTCTAACATCCTCTAATGTGTGGCAGTTTTCAAACAATCAAGTCTCAGGCAAAGAGCAGTAATTTACACTCTCCTTGTACTTAATTCAAGAAATCACTGCGTGTTCACACTCTACCTGTCGTTCCCTTGTTTTCTCCTTTTTCCTAGGGTATCTTTGTTCTGGGGTTGCCTTACGCTCTCCTTCAGAGTGGCTACCTAGGATTGCTTCTGCTCGTTCTGGCTGCGGTCATCTGCAACTACACAGGTAAGATCCTTGTATCCTGCCTGTATGAGGACAACGAGGAGGGTCAGCCCATACGAGTGCGGGACACCTACGAGGACATCGCCAATGCCTGCTGTAAGCGCCTGTGCCCCCTGCTGGGCGGCCGGGTGGTGAACGCAGCACAGGTGGTAGAGCTGATGATGACCTGTATCCTCTACCTGGTGGTCAGCACAAACCTAATGTGTCACAGCTTCTCCTTCCTCCCCCTCCCCCCCGCCGCCTGGTCCGTGGTGACCTTCCTGACCCTGGTGCCCTGCATGCTGATCCGGGACCTGAGGGTGGTCTCCAGACTCAGCCTGCTCTGCTCCCTGGCCCAGTTCCTCATCACCTTCATCGTGGTAGCCTACTGCCTGCACCAAGCCCACCGCTGGTCCTGGAGGAGGATGGTCCTCTTGGTGGACTTCGAGAGGTTCCTGGTGTCCGTAGGGGTCATCATCTTCAGCTACACCTCCCAGATCTTCCTGCCCACCTTGGAGGGAAGCATGGAGGACAGGGGGGACTTTTCCGACATGATGAGCTGGACACACTCCCTGGCTTGTGTGTTGAAGACCACCTTCTCTGTGCTGGCCTTCCTCACCTGGGGCGAGGATACTAAAGAGGTGATCACTGACAACCTTCCCACCGGCCTACGCATGGTGGTCAACCTGTGCCTCCTGGCTAAGGCCCTCCTCTCCTACCCCCTGCCCTTCTACGCTGTGGCTGAGGTCCTCCAGAGCAGTGTTCTAAGGCTGGAGGCAGCGCAGGTGGGTGTGGACATGGGGACTCTGGTGCTGCGGGGCTGTCTCCTGTTGATTACCTTCCTCATGGCTCTCTACATGCCCCACTTCTCCCTGCTCATGGGGCTGACGGGCAGCGTAACGGGGGCGGCCATGACCTTCATCCTGCCCTCCCTCTTCCACCTGCAGCTCAAGTGGACCACCATGAGCAGCAGGCTCAAGGCCCTGGACCTTCTCATCTTAACTCTGGGATCTCTGTGTAGTTTATCGGGGGTGGTTTGCTCCATCAAAGGAATGATTCAGGCTTTTGGGTGTTGATAAGCCCAAACTCTGCATGAAGACTTCAAGACTTAGTGATGGTACCCTATTTCATTTCCCTATATCAATGTTCTGGAACCTGTAAGTAGCCTACATCTTAGGCATAGAGATAACATGTTGTATGATAGTATGATAAGCAAAGCTATAGTTTGTGTGTTTGATTTTAATTGAGTTGATTTGAGTGATTGACACAAAGGCAGCTTGTAAAATAAAGATGTGATTGGAAATTGTGGTAAACAATGTAGTGTGAGCAGATGTTTGCTTTGCTGCTTATCATAGCAAAGTCATTATGATTATTTACTGGTTGTGTTGTCTATAGCATGAATCGGAATCTGTTGTTAATTACTATTAGACTTTAAACTGAAAGGTATGGCAATTAATATACCAATGTAGGAAAATATATCTTTACAACAGTATCTCAGCCTGAGAAACAGTCTGTTGTAATGTTTTTGTTTATCTGTTTTGCAGACAATATGGAACATAATTGTATTGTAAAGACACATTTCAAATTGATAAGATATTAAATGTAACAGTTTGTGCAAGGATTTGCACAAATAAAAAACTATACATTTCAAAGGATATAAAATGTAATCTAAGTCTCTAGTCCAAGAGACCGGCATGTGGAAATCAAAGTAATCAATAATGGTGGGCACAAATATAGGCCTACCAGAGAGGAAGAGGCGAAGCAAGAGGGAAAACTGGGCCCAAAATCTGTCTTCTCCAGCAGGTGGCGTTTTCTCCAGTTTTTTTCGCTCACCAAGCAAGGAGTTTTTTTTATGGAGGTCAATGAGAGAGTGTCAAATATGGTTAACAAATAATTTAATGGCTTATTTGCTACATGTAGCTTATTTGATCAAATACATGTTTCATAATGATTAGGCTGTTACGAGTGTACTGATATAAGTACGACACGTGACATCCCGTCAACTTTAGATACCACAGCCACAAAGTTATAAACCCGCCTATTTCTACATATATTAAAATGTGATTTTAAACCCTAACCACACTGCTAACCTTTTGCGTAACCCTAACTTCAAATTAAATCAAAAAAGCACATTTTTGTTTTCATGAATTTTTACGATATATCTCTATATTTGGCTATATATATTTAGCAAATGTTGACTTTGTGGTTGTAGTAACTAGTGGAAACCGTTGGGCCTGTTGTTCACACGCGTACCTGCCCTCTCATTGGCTAGAATGGTCCCACCTGTTCTTGCCTCTTCCCGACTGCCTTCCATTTTTGAAGACAATTATTTTGATTGTTAGAGCAGTCAGTAGTGTATGTGGTCAATATAATGGATAATCTGTGCCTATCAAGGGGCCAGGGTTCCGGTCTAGAACCATGGTTTTGACTGATCCTACATTTTTGCTTCGGTACTGAAGTACTATTTCTATACATGGCCACATAGATAAATCAGATTAGAAAATTCCTAATAAACCACTTTAGTCATCACATTTGTGCACAAAACATCTATTGAATTATTCCAATAATTGTCGCGAGGCCAATTTTTTTCAGCACTCACAGCCGAAGATACACTACAAGACAAAAGTATGCTCATTCCACAATTATGGACATTAATATGGAGTTGGTCCCCCCTTTGCTGCTATAACAACCTTTCCACTAGATGTTGGAACATTGCTGCGGGGACTGAAAATATTTGGCATGGGTCCTCAGATCCTCAAGAAGTTTCTTCAGCTGCACCATCAAGAGCATCCTGACTGGTTGCATCACCGCCTGGTATGGCAACTGCTTGGCCTCCGACCGCAAAGCACTACAGAGGGTAGTGCGTACGGCCCAGTACATCACTGGGGCCAAGCTTCCTGCCATTCAGGACCTCTATACCAGGCGGTGTCAGAGGAAGGCCCTAAAAATTGCCAAAGACTCCAACCACCCTAGTCATAGACTGTTCTCTCTGCTACCACACGGCAAGCAGTACCGGAGTGCCAAGTCTAGGGTCAAAAGGCTTCGTAACAGCTTCTACCCCCAAGCCATAAGACTGCTGAACAGCTAATCAAATGGCTACCCGGACTACTTGCATTGATTGACACCCCCCCCCCCCCCCCCCCCCCTTTTTACGCTGCTGCTACTCGCTGTTTATTATCTATGCATAGTCACTTCACCCCTACCTACATGTACATATTACCTCAATTACCTCGACTAACCTGTACCCCCGCACATTGACTCGGTACCGGTACCCCCTGTATATAGCCTCGTTATTGTTTTTTATTGTTACTCTTTTATTTATTTTTTTGCATAAAAAAAAAAATCCCCTGTGTAATCTAATATAAAACACATCAAACGGACTGTAACTAACTGTTTTTACCATCCTGTGAGTCCTCAACTCGAGCAGGCTTGCTAACAAGGCTGCAGGAATTGTAGTTCAAATGAGCCTTTTCTAACTTTCGCCTGTGTCTTACTTCTTGAGCGTCAAATATTTTGATAAAAGGCATCGGGTATGAGCAAAGCAATACATGTATAGGAATATATTTGAATATTCAGTATCTTATATAACTGCATTTTCATGAATTTTATGATATAAGCTTGACGCCCATTCAAAAACCGTAGGTACTGGAACCAGGAAGTAGGTGGTACTTTCATAGGGTATTGTTGTCTGTCAAAAGGACAGCTCTTCAATGTCAGTTGCGACCGACCAATCAAAACAGCAGAATCAACAATAGAGAAAAAATATCCAAGATAGTGTCTGTTTAAATATGCACGTTTGGTTTTCTGAATCATACTTACACCTTGATCACACCGATAGCGTCACTGCTCAAAATAGTACGCAGCATCATCTGGATATGTGTGCAACAAAAGTTCAACATTTACCTTCTGCTACCATTTCTGTCAAGCCGTCTACACATACAGTTTGACGCATACGTTCGATAAATCCAACGTATGCACCACACAGAATGCACTGCAACTGCCTCTGCAATGCAATGCTGCAAGACAAACGCAGCGTTCCATTGGAAATGAATGTACTTCTGGTGTACCAAAATGCAATGACGCTGTCGGTGTTATCGAGGCGTTACAGTTTTGGAGTGTGTGTGTGTAATTACATAAAACGAACTATCTATTCGTTTTGTATTTTATGTTTACACATTTCTTGTTTACCAGTTAGCTAGCCATATGCTTCATTAAAACATACCGTATACTGTATTTCTACATTAAAATGGACAACGTTTAAAATGTGTGATATATGTGAGGTAGGCCAAGCTTTCGTTTGAAATCTAATACTGTATCTTTAATAGGCTATTAGGCCATTGAGAGATTCACGCCTAGAACCAAATTAAATTAGCTGGAAGGCAGATTTAACCTACGGTACATTCACATTTACTTTGTCTTGAAATACCTGAAGATCGCTGACTCTCTGTGAACGATGAAAGTGATGGAAAATGCAGAAATGTGATAGATAAAAACCCTGTACTTGCTGTGTTGTTGCTTAGAGCTATGGTGGTCTTTTCACCTTCGTACTGCTTATTTCCTTTCTTCAGATTTCTGTAGGTGAACTTTTGATCCATGCAATTTTATCTCAGCTTATTTGCATGAACATGAGCAAGTGCTGCCACTCAATAACATTACTTGAAACACAGGGATATTCAACCTTGGATGGACAATTAATAGCATACAGTATGTGTATACAATCATGTTCCTTCCATGTGTTGTCTGCATGCTTTGTTCCCTACCTCCCTCTCTTCCGCCCACCATCTCTTCACAGTTTGTGTCTGTTAAATGATCTCCCATCCTCCGCTTAATCTGTCACTCAACCACTTCCTTTTCTGGAGAAAGGAGAGGAGACAGAAGTATTCTGATATGCCGAACAAAATAAAATATATTTGTAGAGTTGTATACTTTAAAATGACAAAAACCAAATCGAAAAACTACGTTCATACAGTTTCTTGACTGTGTCCAGCTTGCAAAAAATCACTGAAAATCACTTTCTGATCGCACCCCTTTTGATTTAAACGAAACTTTCCGTACATACTTGCCCATTGTAGAAGTGGTCAGAAAATGACTTTTTGGACCTGAATACCACAACATTCAGGAGATAGAGGTGCTCAAAGTTTTACATACCCCACCATACCTTGAGACAGCCATGTCTTCATCACTGGAAAATATTAACAGTTGAGTTTAATATCATATAAAAGCTTACAAATAGGGTTGTCAAACTGTTTAATAATTTCTTGAATAAAAAAAAAAAAATGAACGGTCATTTTCTAACATTTATCATCAATTATCTAAAAACGCGTAAACTCTTCTTCTTTTTTTTTCATATAGCTTAGACCCTAGTTTACATAATCTGAGGTGTTTTCGTTGTGCCTGCCATCGGTTGATAGAGACTGACAGCACTCTTACGAACAGGTGGCACAAATGTAGGCTCTTACAAGGCACGCCTCAAAATATGGTCAAAAGGTTTTTGTCGCTCCAAAAATATCTTACGGTACTGTATTCTGTGGGGTGGAATTACAGTACCATTTGAAATACAGCCATTATTTCCCTGCCCACAACATTTTCCCACAATGCACCATCATTTACAGTATGCTGCAGTATAATGCTTCACATAATTTTACTGTTGATAAATGTACAAATGTACCATATAATAAAATAATTCCATTACAGTGTAATATTCGGTTTAATACATTTTGTAAATCATATGAATGTTGTACACACCTTGTTTGGTTGGTTCACTTTAGACCTTGATGTCTCTCAATCCTATCCCTCAGAGTTGTTTTAAAAAAGTTGCCAGTTCCACAATGCTGTGCGGTTAAAGTAATGCACTGTTAAACCAAAGTTTCTTTGGAATTTACAGCATCACTAACTGTTTATGCCGAAAATCACCCTGAGTGCATAGCTATTTACGGCAATTTACTGTAAATAATTAATACAGTACTTTACTGTTCGTTTTATTGTATAATACTGTAAAAACAACAAGATTGTTTTACAGTGTAGGGTTGTTTTGTTTGAGTTAGTCCAGTTAGTTAAATGGGTATATGAATGTGAGCTGAGAGTGTCTCCATGAGGTTTTGGCTCAGTGGTGTTTGGTCAGCTTTCCTGTAATAACATTATCATCATCAATCCAGCGCAACTCATCTGGGCCTTTGAATGTATATCAATCTAAGCCAATATGTGCAGAAATACTCAGACAAATGTGTCAACGGATTTGCATAATTGGCAGACAGCACCAGGGCTCTTGCTGGAGACAAATCCACAGCATAAAATTCAATGCGCTTTGGTTTACATGGCAAAGTGCCTGTAGGCCTACCTCCAATACATTAGATTTTAGTTTTTTACCCTGCTACTACAGTACCTCTAATCGGGCTACCCACGCATTGGTACCATTAAATGCCAGACGGGTTACCAAATTATCCTCACGTCCATGTGATATGGTGTGATTGGGGGAGACACCCGGTTGTGGAGGGCTCTGCAGAGGGAGATTAGGGGACCTGTGAAGCGACAAGAAATGTCAAGAAGCGGCTTGTTGGAGCTGCTACGTCTCAGCTGCTCTCAGAGTTGCGATTTATTCGTAAAGCTGTCTGAAAGGCCCCCTCACGCAGCGCGGCTAGGGCACCACATGGGCTCCGGGCCCTCCACTTCAGTCCACAGTAGACGGCACAAAGGCAAGAGGAACAAGTAATTATATAGGTTTTTTGCAGGGTACAAGACAATAATACCGAGGTAGTAGAGGTTTTTAATTTCTACTACCTACTTAAACTTTAATCTCTGTTAAAACGAAAATAATACTGATAACCAAAAACTTGGAAACAAATGTAGAAAATGAGGATTTTTAGAGTACTTATCAGAATAATAGAGCGTCTGCTAAATGACTAAAATGTAAAATGTAGATGTAAACATGTTTGTTTTCTTGTTGCTGTGACAACAGAGAGGACCACCAATTCAATCTATTTCCATTCAAAGATGCTTCAGTCTGTATAAAGATACATTGGATTAGGCTGATAGTATTATAATTATTGCGCAAACTACCTTACTGGAACCATGAATTATGACATACTAAACATGTGACTCACAGACCCGTGTTTTCTTAGAAGCAGGGAACTGCAGCTGTGCCTTCTACATTTTTTAATTTTTAACCTTTATTAAACTAGGCAAGTCAGTTAAGAAAAATATGTTATTTACAATGACAGCCTACCCCGGCCAAACCCAGACGACGCTGGGCCAATTGTGCGCCACCCTATGGGACTCCTAATCACGGCTGGATTGTAATACAGCCTGGAATCGAACCAGGGTCTGTAGTGACGCCTCTAGCAATGAGATGCAGTACCTTAGACCGCTGATGATGTGAAAATACACTATATATACGAAATTAGTGGATTAGGCTATTTCAGCCACACCCGTTGCTGACAGGTGTATAAAATCGAGCACACAGCCATGCAATCTCCATAGACAAACATTGGCAGTAGAATGGCCTTACAGAAGAGCTCAGTGACTTTCAACGTGGCACCATCATAGGATGCCACCTTTCCAACAAGTCAGTTCGTCAAATTTCTGCCCTGCCAGAGCTGCCCCGGTCAACTGTAAGTGCTGTTATTGTGAAGTGGAAACGTCTAGGAGCAACAACGGCTCAGCGGCAAAGTGGTAGGCCACACAAGCTTACGGAATGGGACCGGCGATTGCTAAAGCGCGTAGCGCGTAAAAATAGTCTGTCTTCGGTTGCAACACTCACTACCGAGTTCCAAACTGCCTCTGGAAGCAACATCAGCACAATAACTGTTCGTCAGGAGCTTCATGAAATTGGTTTCCATGGCCGAGCAGCCGCACACAAGCCAAAGATCACCATGAGCAATGCCAAGCGTCGGCTGGAGTGGTGTAAAGCTCGCCGCCTTTGGACTTTGGAGCAGTGGAAACGCGTTCTCTGGAGTGATAAATCACACTTCACGATCTGGCAGTCCGATGGACAAATCTGGGTTTGGCGGATGCCAGGAGAACGTTACCTGCCCGAATGCATAGTGCCAACTGTAAAGTTTGGTGGAGGAGGAATAATGGTCTGATACTGTTTTTTATGGTTTGGGCTAGGCCCCTTAGTTCCAGTGAAGTGACATCTTAACGCTACAGCATACAATGACATTCTAGATGATTCTGTGCTTCCAACTTTGTGGCAACTGTTTGGGGAAGGCCCTTTCCTGTTTCAGCATGACAATGCCCTTGTGCACAAAGCCAGATCCATATAGAAATGGTTTGTCGAGATTGGTGTGGAAGAACTTGACTGACCTCAGAGCCCTGACCTCAACCCCATGGAACACCTTTGGGATGAATTGGAACACCGACTGCAAGCCAGGCCTAATCGCCCAACATCAGTGCTCGACCTCACTAATGTTCTTGTGGCTGAATGGAAGCAAGTCCCCGCAGCAATGTTCCAAAATCTAGTGGAAAACCTTCCCAGAATAGTGAAGGCTGTTATAGCAGCAAAGGGGGGACCAACTCCATATTAATGCCCATGATTTTGGAATCAGATGTTCGACGAGCAGGTGTCCATATACTTTTGGTAATGTAGTGTAGCTTCTAAAATATGTCCATATAGCAGAGCAATGTGGGATATGTCGTAATTTAAACAATGTTTTTCCATTATGTAATGGGTTTCCATCAACATTCTGCATGTTGCCATGAGAAAAACAGAACAGTGAGCGTCGTCATTAATCAATTAGTTAGGCCTTGGCTTCTGTATGACCTGGAGAGGTCCCTGACGCTCCCGAGGACTGGAAATTATGACAGGCTTTTATGGGCTGGCATTGTTTTGTCCTGATACATTGCCTTTCCCAAAGAGTTGGTACAGCTGGCATAACAGCAACTGTTGAAAACAGCTCAACTTGTTCCGAAACATGAGAATTCACCAAGTGCTTCTGAACATGGATCCTTGACAAGAGGTGTAGACATGAGATTTTGGGACTGTTTCGGGGGCTTACTCTGTGCTGTGAGATCAGTGTTCATTTTGGCACTCTTTTTAAAATGTAGTCTAGTCTTAGTCATTTTGACTCAAATATAATTTAGTCTTAGTCACATTTTTGTAATTTGAATAATGATTTAGTCTAGTCATTGTAAAAATAACTAAAACAGTGGGCCATTTTAGTCAACTAAATGCCCTTTCATTTAAGTCACATTTAGGGATGTAGCTCAGTTGGTAGAGCATGGCGTTTGCAACGCCAGGGTTGTGGGTTCGATTCCCATGGGGGGCTAGTATGAAAAAAATTAAAAATAATGTATGCACTCACTAACTGTAAGTCGCTCTGGATAAGAGCGTCTGCTAAATGACTAAAATGTAAAATGTAGTCACATCACATTTGTATTGCCTCATTAACCTATAGTAAACATAAATCACTGACTTCCATGTGCACAAACATACATAGCCTTGTCTAACCAACATATTTCTCTGCATAACATCCTATTCTCTTCCCAACAACAGAAATATGACAAACATACTGTATATAAGAATATATAAGTAAATTCCTAATTTAGCCTACATATACTGAACAAAAATATAAACACAACATGTAAAGTGTGGGTCCCATGTTTCAAAAAGCTTATTTTTCTCATATTTTGTGCACAATTTGGTTTACATCCCTGTTAGTGAGCATTTCTCCTTTGCCAAGATAATCCATCCACCTGACAGGAAGAAAATCAAGAAGCTGATTAAACAGCATGATCATTACACAGGTGCACATTGTGCTGGGGACAATAAAAGGTCACTCTAAAATATGCAGTTTTGTCACACAACACAATGCCATAGATGTCTCAAGTTTCTAGGGGAACGTGCAATTGGCATGCTGACTGCAGGAATGTCCACCAGAACTGATGCCAGATAATTGAATGTTAATGTCTCTTCCATAAGTCGCCTCTAACGTCGTTTTAGAGAATTTGGCAGTACGTCCAACCGGCCTCACAACCACAGACCACATGTAACCACGCCAGACCAGGACCTCCACATCCGGCCTCTTCACCTGAGACGAGCCACCCGGTCAGCTGATGAAATTCTGAGTATGGACAACCGAAGCATTTCTGCACAAACTGTCAGAAACCGTCTCAGGGCATATGCGTGCTTGTCATCCTCATCAAAGGTCTAGACCTGACTGCAGTTCGGCGTCACAACAGACTTTAGTGGGCCAATGCTCACCTTCGACGGCTTCTGCCACGCTGGAGAAGTGTGCTCTTGACGGTTTCAACTGTATGGGCAGATGGCAGACAGTTTGCTGATGTCAAAGTTGTGAACAGAGTGCCCCATGGTGGTGGTGGGGTTATGGTATGGGCAGGCATAAGCTACGGACAACAAACACAATTGCATTTCATCTATGGCAATTTGAATGCACAGAGATACCGTGACGAGATCCTGGAGGCCCATTGTCGTGCCATTCATCCGCACAGCCCCATGCCACAAGGATCTGTCGCAAGGATCTGTACACAATTCCTGGAAGCTGAAAATGTTCTTCCATGGCCTACGTACTCACCAGACATGTCAACCATTGAGCATGCTCTGGATCGACACGTACGACAGCGTGTTCCAGTTCCCGCCAATATCCAGCAACTTTGCACAGCTGTTGAAGAGGAGAGGGACAACATTCCACAGGCCACAATCAACAGCCTGATCAACTCTATGGGAAGAGTTGCATGAGGCAAATGGTTGTCACACCAGATACTGGCTGGTTATCTGATCCATGCCCCTACCTTTTTTAAAAGTTATTTGTGACCAACAGATGCATATCTGTATTCCCAGTCATGTGAAATCCACAGATTAGGGCCAAATGTATTTATTTCAATTGACTGATTTTCTTAAATGAACTGTAACTCAGTAAAATCTTTTAAATTGTTGCATGTTGCTTTTATATTTTTGTTCAGTGTAGATATTACACATTGAGAGAGAGAGAGAGGGAGTGAGCGAGAGAGAGCGAGAGAGAAAGAGAGAGAGAGAGAGAGAGAGAGAGAGAGAGAGAGAGAGAGAGAGAGTTGCACAATCACCAGATTGTGATTGGCAAAGTAGTATGGGTTGCACTTCTGTCACTCGGTTATCAACGTTCCACAGACGCAGCAACCACATTGATGTCCAAAAGTGGGGCTAATGACTTTGAACGGAAGCAAATTACTGTTTCGCTCAGCGATGTAGTCGAGTCACTAAACCTCGAGTCTGAATTGTGTCCCAATTCCCCTGTGCTTGAGTCCTAGTCCAAGTCCAAGTCACCAATGGTCAAGTCACAAGTCGAGTCACGAGTCCCTATGACTGAAGTCCGAGTCCCAGTGCTGGAGTCCTGGTCAAAGTGCTCAAGTCTGAGTCACTGGGTACACATTACGTCAAAATAAAGTGATTTACCCAGTCAGATATAGTGTAGTGGCAAGAGCAGTTATTTACCCAGTCAGATATAGTGTAGTGGCTAGAGGAGTTATTTACCCAGTCAGATATAGTGTAGTGGCTAGAGGAGTTATTTACCCAGTCAGATATAGTGTAGTGGCAAGAGGAGTTATTTACCCAGTCAGATATAGTGTAGTGGCAAGAGGAGTTATTTACCCAGTCAGATATAGTGTAGTGGCAAGAGGAGTTATTTACCCAGTCAGATATAGTGTAGTGGCTAGAGGAGTTATTTACCCAGTCAGATATAGTGTAGTGGCAAGAGGAGTTATTTACCCAGTCAGATATAGTGTAGTGGCTAGAGGAGTTATTTACCCAGTCAGATATAGTGTAGTGGCTAGAGGAGTTATTTACCCAGTCAGATATAGTGTAGTGGCTAGAGGAGTTATTTACCCAGTCAGATATAGTGTAGTGGCAAGAGGAGTTATTTACCCAGTCAGATATAGTGTAGTGGCTAGAGGAGTTATCTACCCAGTCAGATATAGTGTAGTGGCAAGAGGAGTTATTTACCCAGTCAGATATAGTGTAGTGGCTAGAGGAGTTATTTACCCAGTCAGATATAGTGTAGTGGCAAGAGGAGTTATTTACCCAGTCAGATATAGTGTAGTGGCAAGAGGAGTTATTTACCCAGTCAGATATAGTGTAGTGGCTAGAGGAGTTATTTACCCAGTCAGATATAGTGTAGTGGCTAGAGGAGTTATTTACCCAGTCAGATATAGTGTAGTGGCTAGAGGAGTTATTTACCCAGTCAGATATAGTGTAGTGGCAAGAGGAGTTATTTACCCAGTCAGATATAGTGTAGTGGCAAGAGGAGTTATTTACCCAGTCAGATATAGTGTAGTGGCAAGAGGAGTTATTTACCCAGTCAGATATAGTGTAGTGGCTAGAGGAGTTATTTACCCAGTCAGATATAGTGTAGTGGCAAGAGGAGTTATTTACCCAGTCAGATATAGTGTAGTGGCAAGAGGAGTTATTTACCCAGTCAGATATAGTGTAGTGGCAAGAGGAGTTATTTACCCAGTCAGATATAGTGTAGTGGCAAGAGGAGTTATTTACCCAGTCAGATATAGTGTAGTGGCTAGAGGAGTTATTTACCCAGTCAGATATAGTGTAGTGGCTAGAGGAGTTATTTACCCAGTCAGATATAGTGTAGTGGCTAGAGGAGTTATTTACCCAGTCAGATATAGTGTAGTGGCAAGAGGAGTTATTTACCCAGTCAGATATAGTGTAGTGGCTAGAGGAGTTATTTACCCAGTCAGATATAGTGTAGTGGCAAGAGGAGTTATTTACCCAGTCAGATATAGTGTAGTGGCTAGAGGAGTTATTTACCCAGTCAGATATAGTGTAGTGGCAAGAGGAGTTATTTACCCAGTCAGATATAGTGTAGTGGCTAGAGGAGTTATTTACCCAGTCAGATATAGTGTAGTGGCTAGAGGAGTTATTTACCCAGTCAGATATAGTGTAGTGGCAAGAGTAATTTAGTCAATAAATGTTTTACTATCCCTTTTCCTTTCTTTCTGTGCCACCAAATGTTTGCATATAGACTACTGGTAATGTTACCAGGTCCACGTTCAGTTGCAAAATGTTCTCGAATGTTGCAGATAGAAATTCCATGAATAGAGCCAACCTTATTCCTTATTCAATATGTCGGAGAGGCATGTTTGTTTTACATAGCATATTTCTATCTGAACGTTCCAAAATGTTGCATCCTGCTGAACGCGCCCCAGGTTGTTAGCCATAGCTACCTAATGAGGTAACATGACTGAACAAGACAAATGGTAGCCTAAACAAATGGTTGCTGGTCCGGTCCACAAGTAGCCTAGTTTTAGAACGGCCCGATATATGCTTTATCATTTTCAAATACGTCCCGCCAATGCACAATAGAAAGAAAGAAAACGTAGCGCCGGTATTTTGGGTCACATCTTTTGAATAGTAATCTCTTAAGCCGTTTTCTCTGATGAAAAGAGGGAGATTTGGCTATGTTGGCTACAGAACCTTTCTATGAAATGCAGTGGGGAAAGTAGGAGGGTTGAGCGAGACTACAAATTCAAAGACAGCCTACTTTTCTATTGTCAAGGGAGAGAAAAACATAGCAACACTGTTGTTTTACTATTAAACTCAATGCTGCTATTGTTTTTTGTTCGTAAAGCAGCGTGTGTTTCTAATAACCAGGCAAAGGGCAGCTAACTATAAGGCTGGTGGTGTCTGGTTAGCTATGGGGAAGCAAGAGAGTCGCCTACGTAATGTGTATAATCGGAGGCAGAGCCGGAATGGAGCCTGTCTGCCTGTCTGCCCACACTCATCCCTTGCTCCCCCGCAGCTCACCAGCTGATGTAGGCTGTGTGTGCCGGGTGAATGGCGTCCTTCCCACTGCTGAACAGAACTGCACTGCGCATCTGTGCTGCTAATATTAATTGTGCTTATCACTGAAAAGCTCTCAATCTCTCCAAAAACTATTGTCCAGTGCACTTAGCAGTCAGATTTTAGTCACAGAGATAATTTTGTCTCGTCTCGTTTTAGTCAACTGAAATGAAAAATCCTTTATTATTGTTTTTTAGTTCTTGTTTTTTCTGGGTTTATTTAGTCAGTTATAGTCTCGTCAATTGACACTGAAAAAGTTGTGTTTGACTAATGTTTTAGTCAATATCATTGTTGACGAAATGAACACTGTGTGAGATAGCTCCAACAGAGGGCACCAGGCCTCATTCTAACTCCAGTCCAGTACCCCTCACTATGCAGACACTGGGAACCAATTATCTGGATGTGCAGTTCAGAGTGAATGAATAGTGTGTTTTTAAGAGACTGCATTAACCCAGTTGTAAGGTATCGATTGGGGTCCCTGAACAAAGAAAGGGGAGAGCAGGGGATCGCTGTTTTCAATTCACCCCCTCTTGGCTGCATCTCTTTCCATTCCGCTTCAATCTGCAGTCATAATGAGGCCATTAAGAGCCTTCAACCCTGCATCCTGTACCATCGTTTTTCCTTTGGACAATGCTTTTTGAGCAGGATGTCTTTCAGTTGGGCCCTGAACTTTTGGGAGCTCTGTCTGTCCTGATATATATAATTTCTATATTTATCTGGTATGTAATAAAAAGGGCCTGCAAAAGGCAGAGGTGACATCATCAACATCTGTCGGTCTGGCGTGTCTGAATCCAGCCGGTCGGTCTTTCCCCTGACACCCAATCCCCATGGATACACAGAGGATCTCCAACAGGAAGCACGCTTGGTGACTGACCTTCACCAATGTAGTCTCACAGATGACAATCTAAGTAAGAGCGAAAAAGGAAGTCAAGAATAATGCATATATTGAGAAATAATGATACACGAACAATAGGTTTGATACCATCAAAAAACATCACAAAATGTATTCAACCCAGATATGACAATGCTGCTCTCCTTTCATGACATCAAAAATATAGGACACATATTTTTCAGGGTCTTTCTATATTTGAGCCAATTCTGCAATTAGAGATATTGGTAGCAGCAGATGTCAGAGGAGGGCTGGAGCATGGTGGAGCCTAACCCCCTGGAGCATGGTGGAGCCTAACCCCCAGGTGGCACAGCAGGACCAGGAGGGACACATGTGGCCTATCTGTCTGTTGTCTGCAGGCTGAAGCGGGTCTGCATCCCCTCTGGTCAAAAGAAGTGCACTATATAGGGAATAGGGTGCCATTTGGGATGCATCCCAGGTCTCACTGCAGCTCAGTGACCCTGAGGTGATTATCCTCTCTCTGTGCCAGCCAGGAGGGTGGACTGGGTGGCTCTAACCCTGCCAGGGGTTTTCTACATTGGCACAGTCAGACACAGGCTGCTTCTGTACCAGCTCAGCCTATACTCATACCATTCCATCCTAGTAATACCTCACAGCGATGATGATGATACTTACTGTATATTGGCATAGATTTTAATAAAGTGAAAGCAGTACTGTGATGTAATGTCCATGCCATTATTGGTAAGAGGGCTTACTCACGGATATAGGAATTTCATATCCATTATAACATTCAAAAGGATGGATAAAAATGGCTAATAAAGGCAGCAGGTAGCCTAGCGGTTAAGAGCGTTGGGTCAGTAACTGAAAGGTTGCTGGTTCAAATCTGGCAAGGTGGAAAAATCTGCCTTTCTGCCCTTGAGCAAGGCAGTTAACCTCCAACAACAATTAATCCCCGGGCGCCGATTAAGGCAGCCCCTCCCCCGCACCTCTCTGATTCAGAGGGGTTGGGTTAAATGCGAAAGACACATTTTGGTTGAATGCATTCAGTTGTGCAACTGACTAGGTATCCCTTTTCTCTTTATAATGTTCTAATGGTAATAGAATCTTCCTGATTTAGCATTTTCAGTATTATAACTGCAATAAAGGTCTATGCACCTAGGCCAAACTGTATCATCTCTTAAAAGCACACATGCACATTGCAGGGCCCTCCACTCATTGAGCCTTGAAGGATCATTAAAATAGTAACTGTCCTATCCAAATGTTATTTGCAGTTCACACCAACAAGATTAACCACAGCATTTGACTAACTGAAATGCCAACCAGGAAAACAGGACCTGTATTCAGTCCAATAATGCCCTCCGCTGAGAGACATGGCGGCTTGAGCTGTTATCACGATCAAAACTGAATGGGCTTATTGTTTGAAACAGAAGATAAAAGACAAATAATCCAAGGGGGAGAAACATTAATGATGCCAAGATGAATCTCTGTAATGTTTGATGAGAATAAAAAACTAACAATTATTCAATGGAGTAAAAAAAGCAAGAGATTGAAGTCATGTGACGATACAGTATTTCACAGTGTTTGAGATTTCTGAGTTATTCCAGCGTGTTAAGTGGAACATAAACAATGGATGCATTGTGGTGTTGAAAACAAAAGTCTCTCAGCTGTAAACCTCCAGTATGTGCAGCATCGTTCATTTCACCAGAGAAAATCGCTAGGCATGGAACAGATTTCACTGCTATTCAATCTCTTAACTAAGGCCTTTCAGTGTGTGTGGGTATAATTAAGGGGAAATGTCTTATTAGGATTAATTCCGTTATGATGGTAGAGGCTGTCTGCTGGCTCCTTCTTGGTTTGTAAATACACATTGGTGGATCATAGCCACTTTGTTTCTATTGTGCTCCATATGCAAGCTAGTCCATGTAACCACTATGCTGCGAATGTGCATTCCATCCTTATTGTGCTACTCTAGCTATTCCCTGTATCTTTTCTCTACTACACTATCATTTAGTCTTTGTGTTACAGTAACAGAAAAAGTATTGAATACCAATCACCTTCTGGGGTTTCAACTTTAATTGAATCATACGCTTGTGTGGTGTTGGCTTGAACTATAGGGCCTATAGGTTTTTATAAAGAGAAAATAGGTACAGTAGCATGGCGTTTAGTATGACCTTTCTATATGTTGAAGAACATATGTTGCATCACCTAAAGCAAACCCAACCTGCCACTGGATGATAATCTGATATTAAAAGGTCACATGCTGTTTGTCTTCTTCCTCCCTCTCTGCTCATTAGCTTCAGACGAGAGACTGAAAAGGGAATAATAGGAGATGGAAATTGCACTTTAATTTCTTATGTTAAAGGGCTTTTAATTATCACCTTTCATAAGCCACCCTCATTTTGTCATCATTCTAGTTTCTGGGAAATAATTGTCTGCCTAGTTAATTATTACGAAATCAAAAGTGAATAGGGCAATTGGCATTTCAAACGATGATTTAAACAAGAAACCTGCCCCTGGTTTCAGCCTTGAGAATACAGTTGGCACAAGGGTTATGTGGGCATTTGTTCCAGTGTCCTCTCAGCCCTTATATATGCCCCATGACATTTCTAGTTAATGATTTGCCAAGCGTGGGAGCCACTCTCCTGTTTTTTTTCATTGAAGTTCAGTTTGATCATTTTTGTCAGCACTGCTGTGCTCAGGAATAACTAAGCACCATTTTTAATCTACTGAAGAAGCAATCTGATAAAGGAAGGCAGCAATAAGTGGAGATCTTATTAACATGACTGTGTTGCTTTATTGTAATCGAGTTATGAACACAGCCAAACCAGTCATACTCACAAATGGAATTAGCAGAGTTAAAATGTCTATGTAACTGGATTGTGATTTCCACTTTCTGGAGTCTAAAGCAGTTGCCAACCTTTTAATCAATAAGCAAGCTGACATTTTGTCACAATTCATTAAAATGGAGATTCCATAAAATGAGGCTACTATACCGTCAACAGTGAAAAAATAAAATGAAAAGAATGCATAAATAATCAGCCTATGAAATGCCAGCAGTTCCTTTCACAGACAATGTTACAGTAGACATACTGTCACGATTCAGCCGAGGCTGCTCCTCCTCCTTGCTCGGGCAGGCTTCGGCGTTCGTCGTCCCCGGAGTACTAGCTGCTGCCGATCTATGTTTCGGTGTTTGTCTTGTTTGGTCTTTATTGTTCCCATTGTGTTTTATTGTGTTCCCTTTATAACCCTCTGTTTCTCATTGTGTATTGTGCGTAATTGTTTGGTCTTTTCGGCAGTTGCCCATGTGTGCGGGTTGTATCGTTCCTCTCTGTATGAGGTTGCCTTTTGTACTTTGGATTTGCACTGTATCCAGTAAAGTATCTGCCAGTAGCTCGGTGTCCTGTTCTTGACTTCGCCTACCGCATACACGTCGCTTTGACAGAATTACGCACCATAAGACATGGAGTCAGCAGGAGCGGCGGTGCCAGCTGGATCTATGGAAGAGCGCGTAGAACAACAAGCGGCCATGATCCAGGCTCTCGGCACCGCCATGGAACGGGTGGTGAACAACATGGAGCGATGGGAAAGAGGAGGTTTGCCTACACCTCCTCCGACGATACCACCACCATCAGCTATGCCCATCGCTTCACCTCCGGGGTCCAGTGGGATTTGGCTCTCGCTCCCGAGGGCTTATGATGGCACAGCTGCCGGGTGTCAGGATTTCCTGCTCCAGGTGGAACTCTACCTGGCAACCATCCACCCGGCGCCCTGGGATCCGAGAGCGTGTCCGCCCTCATCTCCTGTCTGTCCGGCAAGGCGCTGGAGTGGGCCAACGCCGAGTGGGGGGGAATAGACGCCGCCACTGTCAACTATGCAGAGTTCACCCGCCGCTTCAGGGCAGTATTCGATCATCCACCAGAGGGTAAAGCGGCGGGTGAGCGTCTATTCCACCTCCGACAGGGGAAGAGGAGCGCGCAGGAGTTCGCACTGGACTTCCGGACGCTGGCTGCCAACGCGGGATGGAATGAGAGGGCCCTCATCGACCACTACAGATGTAGCCTGAGGGAGGACGTGCGTCGGGAATTGGCCTGCAGGGACACCAACCTAAACTTTGATCAACTGGTGGACATGTCGATTCGCCTGGACACCCTGTTGGTTACCCGCGGACGTCCGGACTCGGGCCGTCCATTCCATCCCCCAGCACTTCCGAGCCGACCTCTATGGAGCTCGGAGGTGCTGGTACTAGGAGAGAGACCAGGAGAGAGGCCGTCCCCTGCACTGCTGGTCGGTGCTGGGGAGGGTCTCCTCGGAATCGAGGCAGTAGGCCGCGCACTGATGAGTCATTCCAGGTGAGTAGGCTCCCAACTCACCCAGAGCTCCCTGTTGCGCATATGTGTATTAAAGTTGTGTTTCCCGAGGTTTCTCCTCATTCCCAGCATAAGGCGCAAGTCGATTCAGGCGCAGCTGGGAATTTTATCGATCGCCAGTTCACCCACAAGTTAGGGATTCCTATTGTTCCAGTGGATGTGCCCTTCCCTATCCATGCCCTAGATAGCCGCCCTTTGGGGTCTGGGTTGATTAGGGAGGTCACGGCGCCTCTCAGGATGAAAACGCAGGAGAGCCAAGAGGAGATAATTCGTTTGTATTTGATTGACTCTCCTGCGTTTCCCGTGGTGTTGGGGCTTCCCTGATTGACGTCTCATGACCCCAACATTTCATGGCAACAGAGGGCTCTCAAGGGATGGTCTGATTAGTGTGTCGGGAGGTGTGTGGGTGTTTCCATAGGGGCCACGACGGTGGAAAGTCCGAACCAAGTTCCCACCATGCACATTCCACCTGAATATTTACATTTACATTTTAGTCATTTAGCAGACGCTCTTATCCAGAGCGACTTACAGTTAGTGCATACATTATTTTTATTTTTTCATACCCCCTGTGGGAATCGAACCCACAACCCTGGCGTTGCAAACGCCATGCTCTATCAACTGAGCTACATCCCTGCCGGCCATTCCCTCCCCTACCCTGGACGACGCTGGGCCAATTGGGCGCAGCCCCATGGGAATATGCCGATTTGGCTCTCGCCTTCTGTAAAAAGAAGGCGACTCAATTACCACCTCATCGACAGGGGATTGTGCGATAAACCTCCAAGTAGGCGCTGCGCTTCCCCGTAGTCATGTGTATCCTCTATCTCAGGAGGAGACGGCGGCTATGGAAACATATGTCGCCGAATCGCTGAGACAGGGATACATACGGCCATCCACTTCCCCTGTGTCCTCTAGTTATTTTTTTTTGAAGAAGAAAGATGGGGGTTTACGCCCATGTATTGACTACCGTGGTCTCAATCAGATCACCATCAAATACAGCTATCCTCTCCCTCTGATTGCTAGTATGACGGAGTCATTACACGGGGCGCGATTCTTCAAAAAATTGGATCTCAGGAGCGCGTACAACCTGGTGCGCATTAGGGAGGGAGATGAGTGGAAGACAGCATTCAGTACCACCTCGGGTCACTATGAGTACCTCGTCATGCCATACGGTTTAATGAATGCTCCTTCAGTCTTCCAATCGTTTGTGGATGAGGTTTTCCGGGACTTGCATGAACAGGGTGTAGTGGTGTGTTTTGATGACATTCTAATATATTCCGCTACCCGCGCAGAGCATGTGTCCCTGGTTCGTCGGGTGCTTGGTAGACTGTTGGAGCATGACATGTATGCAAAGGCGGAGAAATGTCTGTTCTTCCAGGAGTCCATCTCCTTCCTGGGACACCGGTTGTCCGCGTCAGGGGTGGAGATGGAGATTGACCGCGTTTCAACCGTGCACAATTGGCAGACTCCCTCCACGGTGAAGGAGGTGCAGCGGTTCTTGGGTTTTGCCAATTACTACTGGAGGTTTAGCCGGGGCTTTGGGCAGGTAGCAGCTCCCATTACCTCCCTGCTAAAGGGGGGTCCGGTGCATCTGCAGTGGTCGGCTGAGGCGGACAGGGCTTTTAGGCATCTGAAGGACCTGTTTACCTCGGCTCCGGTGCTGGCACATCCGGATCCCTCTTTGGCGTTCCAAGTTGAGGTGGATGTGTCCGAGGCTGGGATCGGTGCTGTACTGTCTCAGCGCTCGGGTACGCCACCTAAACTCCGCCCCTGTGCTTTCTTTTCTAAGAAGCTCAGTCCGGCGGAGCGCAATTGTGATGTGGGGGACAGGGAGCTATTAGCTGTGGTGCAAGCCCTGAAGGTGTGGAGGCATTGGCTTGAGGGGGCTAAACACCCTTTTCTCATTTTGACTGACCATCATAACCTGGAGTACATCCGGGCGGCGAGGAGGCTGAACCCTCGCCAGGCTAGGTGGGCTATGTTTTTCACCCGATTTGTATTTACGCTCACCTATAGACCAGGGTCACAGAACGCTAAGGCAGACGCCCTGTCCCGATTATATGACACAGAGGAGAGGTCCATTGAGCCTACTCCCATACTTCCAGAGTCTTGTCTGGTGGCACCGGTGGTATGGGAGGTTGATGCGGACATCGAGCGGGCGTTACGTACCGATCCTACTCCCCCACAGTGTCCAGAGGGTCGGAAGTACGTGCCGCTCGAGGTTCGTGATCGATTAATATATTGGGCTCACATGTCACCTTCCCCTGGTCATCCTGGTATCGGTCGGACAGTGCACTGCCTTAGTGGAAAGTACTGGTGGCCCACTTTAGCTAAGGATGTGAGGGTTTATGTTTCCTCCTGCTCGGTGTGCGCCCATTGTAAGTCGCCTAGACACCTACCCAGAAGGGAAATTACAACCCCTACCCGTTCCACAACGACCGTGGTCTCACCTCTCGGTGGATTTTGTCACGGACCTTCCCCCCTCCCAGGGGAACACGACGATCTTGGTCGTTGTGGATCGGTTTTCAAAGGCCTGCCGTCTCATTCCTATGCCAGGTCTCCCTACTGCCCTACAAACTGCTGACACCCTGTTTACACACGTCTTCCGGCACTACGGGGTACCTGAGGATATAGTGTCTGATCGGGGTCCCCAGTTCACCTCTAGAGTCTGGAGGGTGTTTATGGAACGTCTGGGGGTCTCGATTAGCCTTACCTCAGGTTTTCACCCCGAGAGTAATGGGCAGGTGGAGAGAGTGAACCAGGATGTGGGTAGGTTTCTGAGGTCCAATTGCCAGGACCGGCAGGGGGAGTGGTCGGAATATATCCCCTGGGCAGAGATAGCCCAAAACTCACTCCGCCACTCCTCAACTAACCTTACGCCTTTTCAGTGTGTGCTAGGTTATCAGCCGGTCCTGGCACCTTGGCATCAGAGCCAGATCGAAGCCCCTGCGGTGGACGAGTGGTTTCAGCGCTCGGAAGAAACCTGGAACGCTGCGCATGTCCATCTACAGCAAGCGATCAGGCGGCAAAAGGCGAGCGCCGATCGCCACCGCAGTGAGGCTCCGGTGTATGCGCCGGGAGATTGGGTCTGGCTCTCGACCCGAAACCTGCCCCTTCGCCTGCCCTGCCGGAAGCTGGGTCGGCGGTTTGTGGGGCCATTTAAAGTCCTGAGGAGATTGAACGAGGTATGTTATAGGTTACAACTGCCCATTAATTACCGCATTAACCCCTCGTTCCATGTGTCTCTCCTCAGGCGGGTAGTAGCTGGTCCACCCCAGGAGAGTGAGGTACGAGAGGCTCCTCCGCCCCCGTTGGACATCGAGGGGGCTCCGGCGTACTCAGTCCGTTCCATCTTGGATTCGAGGCGTTGGATGGGGGGCCTGCAGTATCTCGTGGAGTGGGAGGGGTACGGTCCGGAGCAACGGTGCTGGGTCCCTAGGAGGAACATCCTAGATCCCTCCATGTTGAGGGATTTCCACCGGAGTCATCCGACTCGCCCTGCTCCGCATTCTCCTGGCCGTTCCCGAGGCCGGGGTCGGCGCACGGCTGGAGCGACGCGTCAAGGGGGGGGGGGGGGGGGGGTGGTTGGGGGGGGTACTGTCACGGATTCAGCCGAGGCTGCTCCTCCTCCTTGCTCTGGCAGGCTTCGGTGTTTGTCGTCCCCGGAGTACTAGCTGCTGCCAATCTATGTTTCGGTGTTTGTCTTGTTTGGTCTTTATTGTTTACACCTGTTTCCCATTATGTTTTATTGTGTTCCCTTTATAACCCTCTGTTTCTCATTGTGTATTGTGCGTAATTGTTTTGGTCTTTTCGGCAGTTGCCCATGTGTGTGGGTTGTATCGTTCCTCTCTGTATGATGTTGCCTTTTGTACTTTGGATTTGCACTGTATCCAGTAAAGTATCTGCCAGTAGCTCTGTATCCTGCTCTTGACTTCGCCTACCGCATACATGTCGCTTTGACACATACATATCAGCCAGGGACATGTATTTCCTTTGATTCCATTTGGAACAATTCATTCATATTTACATGCACAGGGGGAATAGGGAATAGGCAGGATGCATTCTGTATAGACAATATCATAGTGCGAGACAAAGTGTAAACTAGATATGTGCACTGTTGTGGTTCTCACTTAGTCTAATGAACGTCATGGAGGATTTCTTGTAGTATTTCTTACACTTATAGAGACTTGTGGAAAATACTTAAAACCCAGCCAATTGGAGGGATCTGTATTCCAATTCTGCAGGATAGGAGATTAAGCTAGCCATTTTTTACGTAAAATCAATCTCACTACTAATCAATTCCATGTGAATGGTCTCAATCCTGTTAAGTGGTCATGATGATGAAACTGGGATCTATAAACAGTTATATCATTGGATTTCAGAAACTGGGAGCTACCCTTAAAATATAATCAAATTAAATCAAATGTTATTTGTCACATGCGCTGAATAAACCTTACTGTGAAATGCTTACTTACAAGCCCTTAACCAAAAATGCAGTTCAAGAAATAGAGTTAAGAAAATATTTACTAAATAAACTAAAGTAAAAAAATACATGAAAAGTAACACAATAAAATTACAATAACCCGGCTATGTACAGGGGGTAGGTAGCTTAGTGGTTAAGAGCGTTGTGCCAGTAACCGAAAGGTCACAGGTTCTAATCCCCGAGCCGACTAGGTGAAAAATCTGTCGATGTGCCCTTGAGCAAGGCACTTAACCCTAATCGCTCCTGTAAGTCGCTCAGGATAAGAGTGTGTGCTAAATGACTAAAATGTAAATGTGCAGCTGTAGAACTTTTTGAGAATCTGGGGACCCTTGCCAAATCTTTTCAGTCTCCTGAGAGGGAAAAGGTGTTGTCGTGCCCTCTTCACGACTGTCTTGGTGTGTTTGGACCATGATAGTTTGTTGGTGATGTGGACACCAAAGAACTTGAAACTCTCGACCTGCTCCACTACAGCCTCGTCGATGTGAATGGGGGCGTGTTTGGTCCTCCTTTTCCTGTAGTCCACGATCATCTCCTTTGTCTTGGTCACAATGAGGAAGAGGTTGTTGTCCTGGCACCACACTGCCAGGTCTCTGACCTCCTCCCTATAGGCTGTCTCGTCGTTGTCGGTGATCAGGCCTACCACTGTTGTGTCGTCAGCAAACTTAATGATGGTGTTGGAGTTGTGCTTGGCCACGCAGGTGTCCAGGTGGGAAAGGGAATTGTGGAGCGCAATAGAGATTGCATCATCTGTGGATCTGTTGGGGCGGTATGCGAATTAGAGTGGGTCTAGGGTTTCCGGGATGAAGGTTTTGATGTGAGCCATGACCAGCCTTTCAAAGCACTAAATGGCTACTGACGTGAGTGCTACGGGGCCGTAGACATTTAGGCAGGTTACCTTCACAGGGACTATGGTGGTCTTCTTGAAACATGTAGGTATTACAGACTCGGTCAGGGAGAGGTTGAAAATGTCAGTGAAGACACTTGCCAGTTGGTCCGCACATGCTCTGAGTACACATCCTGGTAATCCGTCTGGCCCCGCGGCCTTGTGAATGTTGACCTGTTTAACGGTCTTGCTCACAATGGCTACGGAGCGCGTGATCACACAGTCATCCGGAACAGCTGGTGCTCTCATGCATGCTTCAGTGTTGCTTGCCTCGAAGCGAGCATAAAAGGCATTTAGCTCGTCTGGTAGGCTCGCGTCACTGGACAGCTCGCGGCTGGGTTTCCCTTTGTAGTCCGTAATAGTTTGCAAGCCCTGCCACATCCGACGAGCATCAGAGCCAGTGTAGTAGGATTTATCTTAGTCCTGTATTGACGTTTTGCCTGTTTGATGGTTCGTCTGAGGGCATAGCGGGATTAAGCGTCCAATTAGTGTCCTGGCTCCTTGAAAGCGGCAGCTCTAGCCTTTAGCTCAGTGCGGATGTTGCTTATACTCCATGGCTTCTGGTTGGGATATGTACGTACGGTCACTGTGGGGACAACTTTGTCAATGCACTTATTGATGAAGCTGGTGACTGAGGCGGTATACTCCTCAATGCCATTGGATGAATCCCGGAACATATTCCAGTCTGTGCTAGCAAAACAGTCCTGTAGCGTAGCATCCGCGTCATCTGACCACTTCCGTATTGAGCGAGTCACTGGTACCTCCTGCTTTAGTTTTTGCTTGTAAGCAGGAATAAGGAGGATAGAATTATGGTCAGATTTGCCAAATGGAGGGCGAGGGAGAGCTTTGTATGCATCTCTGTGTGTGGCGTAAAGGTGGTCTAGAGTTTTTTTTCCTCTGGTTGCACATGTGACATGCTGGTAGAAATGAGGTCAAACGGATTTAAGTTTGACTGCATTAAAGTCCCCAGCCACTAGGAGCGCCACTTCTGGAAGAGCATTTTCTTGTTTGCTTATGGTCTTATACAGCTCGTTGAGTATGGTCTTAGTGCCAGCATCGGTTTGTGGTGGTAAATAGACGGCTATGAAAAATATAGATGAAAACTCTCTAGGTAGATAGTGTGGTCTACAGCTTATCATGAGGTACTCTACCTCAGGCGAGCAATACCTCGAGAATTCCTTAATATTAGACATCGCGCACCAGCTGTTATTTACAAATAGACACACACCCCCACCCCTCGTCTTACTAGACGTAGCTATACTGTCCTGCCAATGCACGGAAAACACAGCCAACTGTATGTTATCCGTGTCGTCGTTCAGCCACGACTCAGTGAAACACAAGATATTACAATTTTTTATGTCCCATTGGTAGGATTGTCTCGAATGGAGATCATCCAGTTTATTCTCCAGTGATTGCACATTGGCCAATAGAACGGATGGTAGAGATGGGTTACCCACTTGCCGACAAATTCTCACAAGGCACCCCAATCTCCGCCCCCTGTATTTTCGTATTTTATTCACACGAATGACAGGGATTTAGGCCTGGTCTCGGAGAAGCAGTATTTCCTTCGCGTCAGACTCATTAAAGAAAAAATCTTCATCCAGTTTGAGGTGAGTAATCGTTGTTCTGATATCCAGAAGCTCTTTTCGGTCATAAGAGACGGTAGCAGCAACATTATGTACAAAATAAGTTACAAACTATACGAAAAAACACACAAAATTGCACAGTTGGTTAGGAGCCCGTAAAACTGCAGCCATCCCCTCCGGCGCCATCAGCTACAGCTCATGGAAGGACAGATTGAGATCATCAACAATGGAGACATGAGGAGTGTGGACAGTTGGACTGCTCCTTATAGGGAGGCATTGTAGGCAACCTTAGACTCTTCCAGCATAATGTGGGATTTATTCTGCAAGAACACAATCTTTATGGTTGCTGCACTGGACTGGGGTAATGAATGTTAGCTGAGGCTATGGTCAGGTTTATAGATGCAAAAGCAATTCCAGTGTGACTCATTCACAAAGTTTGATTATCTGGTCAGCATTTATATTCCCTGTAAAGCAATGCTGTTTAATCAATTATGTATGATGAAAGGTTTGGCCATGAAGTGTGCTATCTGTGACGCTTTGCACTGTTGCAGAAATCAATAAAGAGCAGAGAGCTAACAACTTATCTCAGCATCCAATTACCTACCAATGCTGTGGCTCTCTAGGCCAGTCTTGGGCAATTCCTTCAGCCCTGCGTGCTGTGGATTGGGTGGAGATATAAGAGAACAGATGGGAACACATTGTAATTTACAACAGTATCATGGTATTGTTCTTTCAGGCAATTCTCGCTCAGCATCATCACAGACACATCTATTACAAGATCAGCTGGTCATTATTCACCATCAGCTGTGTCAGTTGCCAGATAGGATATGGAAGCTTGATTTCTCTTATGACACCATCCGCATCAGAGGGACTAACACTGCTGACTCCTCACCTACTGTATAGTGACTACTCAATGATTACAGAAAGAGAACTAGGACAAAGGACAAGTTAGCTTTCCCAACTTTTGGAAAACTAGATCAATATCAAATGCAAGTATAGCTACGAGCAGCAAGGAACGGGGTTCACAGGATGACAGAAAGGACACAAGATCAGTTGGATAACAAAGCAAGCACTCTATCATGTATGAACTATCTTCCTTTATGTGCATTTATGAGTCTAAATCCAAAATCTGGAGTGAATCTGAAGTATGGTTCATGAGGAGAAGATGGTTTTGAGCATTAGCGTTAAATGTGCAAAGAATGAGTTGTTAATAGTTTCCTTGTTTTTAAAGGTTTCAATACCAAATTCAGTGTGGTTCATCTTAGGGACATCTGTGATAGTGATGACAAGTTGGTTTAAATGGACTCTTAAAATCAGCTTTTTTGATTGGTCAATAATTCAGCCATCTTTTGACCAATCCCTTAGCTAAGTTAAGACATGTACCATCGGTCTACATTCCAAATTTGGTTTAATTTGGTCCCATGGAACATGAGAAGAAGATTTTAAAAGTATTTTTAGCATATTTTAGCATATTAGCGGATGTGCTAAAATGCATCTACTGGTTTAGTGTGGCTATCTTTGAATGCATCAATGTTATTTTCTCAAACTCTTTAGGGACTATTGTGATAAGTCCAAAGACCAAATTTGGAGTGAATCTGACTTTTAGTCCATGACAAGATGTTTTATGGTTATTTTAAGCATTAGCATTACATAGTCACAAAAGTTAATTGTTAATAGTTTCCTTATTTTTTAAGATATTGATGCCAAACTTAACATGGTTCACCATGATAATGTATTTGATGGCCCTAAAAAGTTTCATAGTGAAGTGGATTTACAACGGATTTAAATGGACTCGTAAAATCTGATTTCCTGATTTGTCAATAGCTCAGCCATCAGATAACCAATCCCTTAGCTTTTCTCAAACTTAAGATATGTGATATTTGGACTTATGGTTCATGAGAATACATTTTTCAAAGGTTTTCCAAAATGTCCAAGATGGAGGAAAATCTATCCTAACGAACCTTATGGGTCCTTGCGGCAAATTTGTTCAGTATGAGGAAAGACACCTACATACAAAGTTTAAAGTCTCTAGGTCAAACAGGGCAGTGGATATGAGGGTTTAAGTGAGACTGTTTATAACAACGCCACCTATAGGCCAATTGGTGCCATTATTTTTGACGAAGTTACTCATGGCTTCTAGTTTCTGTGTGCCAAATTAGATTATAAGTTAACAATCTATTCTTGAGTTATTTGACCATGTCGAGAGGGAAAAAAATATCTATGAATAACTATAGGTTTCGCTGCTAAGCTGTGAGCCCCTAATTAAAACGTGTATTAAAGACAGACAAACATGTTACACACACCAATATATCAAGGGTAGAGCTGAGTATATATTTTTTAGTCTGATAAATTGTTTACAATAAAGTCAAAGGTATATAGGCCTAATAAGATCATGTATTTCTGCAAGTATAGTTGCCATCATAAAGTCTGGTGCCGCTGCAGGCGAGAGCAATTAAGCCTGTTTTAATAACCCCCGTTTTTTTAATCATTCAGCCCATTTATGCCACCACAATCATTTCTGAGAATGTTAGATAATGCTTAAGAGATACAAATTCATTTAGATCTGAGCCAGGGTTGCAATCACAGCGTCGCACCACAGCTCCATGTATTACATTGATAAGAGAAAGCTTGACACTGTTTGTCTCCTTTATTACGCCTACGTCTACCTGTCAGGTCTTCTCCTGGGGGTTCTCAGAGACTTGGATCAAGTGTGATTGATGATAGAAACAGTAGCTTGGTTTTCCTTATGAGACCGAGAGGTGGATGAAGTATTTTCAGGAGACCTGCCATTGAGGACGTGAGGTCAAGTCCACACTGTCACGCCCTGACGTATGGAACTCTTGTTGGTTTAGTCAGGGTGTGGGAATCTATGTGATGTTTTCTATGTGTAGGATTTAGATTTGTATTTCTATGTTTGGCCGGGTGTGATTCCCAATCAGAGGCAGCTGTCGCTTGTTGTCTCTGATTGGGTATCATACTTAAGTAGCCTGTTTGCCTACTATGTTTGTGGGATCTTGTGCCTGTGTTTGGCTTGTATTGTGTATAGCCTTGGACGTCATGTTACGTTGGTTTGTTGTTGTGTTTATTATTTAATAAACATGTTCACATCGCACGCTGCACCTTGGTCTGACCCGTCTCTCAACGATCGTGACACACTCAAACTTGTACAGTGCTAGAGAGCGAAGGAGAGAGGCGTCATAAAAATATTTGGCTGACTTTAACATTATCCCTGTTTGATAATAACCATTCTATGATAACTTAATTAAATCATAATAAGTCTAACTAATTACTCACTTAACAGCACTGAGTAACACTCCACATCAGAAAAATGCATTCTGAGACAATCGACATATACTTATCTGTAGTAACCAGCTACTGATTTGACTGAGAGTGCTCAGTTTTTGCAGTAGCACTTGGCTACCTTCCAGTACACCATATCCTCTCCTCTCACACTCCCACAGTGGTTGATTCCCAGTTTCTGGGCCTGTGTTATTCTCTCCAGGGCTCGGTTGTGGGGGATGAATCTCTGTTCCTGGTCCAGCTTTGCCCCAAGGTCCCCTGGCTGTGGTCATGGCTGTGCACACCACACCGCCAACACCAAGTGCCTTTACTACACCTCCAATATTTCAGGTGGTATGAAACACACAGAAGTTTGAGCCATCCATCACAGCAGGATGGATGTTTTCTCCATTCCCCTGGATGATGAAATGCACTATAAACACTTAGTAAGACTTAAGTGTAGAAATCCTTAGAAATTAAACAGCACCAACAACATTTGTGACATATTTCTGTGACATATTGGTATGTGGTAAAATGTCTCCAAACATGATAGTGTAGATATACAGTATGTTCAAGGGTAGATATGTTTAACAGACACCTCATTTAAAATGGGTCACATGTTTCAACTGCTTTCACCTCTCCTTGGTTTTCTGAACACGCCAGTCCGTCACTGTAGAACGTAGGGAGTAAGTAATCATCACTAGGCTGTTTACATGTGTAAACCTGTTAAGGCCATTTGTCATTTGTATGTGCATTTTCATACATTCATTGTAAAGTGTGTGTGTGTTTGTGTGTGTGCATGCCTGTGTGTGTGTGCTGTCTCAACCACTATACATAATCCTTAAAATGCAAATGCTTTTGACATAGTGCTTATCTGCTGCCTAATCATAAGGCTTGAGCGTGAGAGCATCAGAATGTCAACAAAACCAACATAAAAAGACAACAAGCTTATTTTAGAGTTGAAACAAACAAAGCAAATGCCAAAAGGAAATGAATATGATTCTAAGACTGTATTTTCTTCATCAACACTTTTATTGCTGCTGAGTAATGTGAGCTGGGAGGATTTTTGTTTGCTTGTCTACACCATTGTTGTATTTTATTTATGATAATTTGGAGTAAAGTAAAATTCCCTTTATATAACCTGAAAACAATGTGACTGAAGTAATAAAAAAACAGAGCCTCCAGAGGCTCACCAGAGCAGTCCAACTGAGCATACAGTTGGACTGCTTTGGTGCGACTGTGGAGGCTCAGTTGTTTTATTACTTCAGTCACATTATTGTTTTATGTAAAGGGAATTTTACATTACTCCAAATTATCATAAATAAAATACAACAATGGTATTAATTCAACTCATTGTCAACTCATTGATGATGTATTGAAATGCCTTGTGGTATTTCAGGGGGAGAATGATGTAACACTGTATTGTGTTGTGTATTAAATATTGTGTCATTCTAAAGGGTGTGGTCTGGTGTGCTCATCCAGTCATACATTGTTTACACATCATGCTTGAAAACAATGGTTCACATAGCCATGAGCCTGCATCTCAGTCTGGGAAATGAAACAAGCCCATTGAAATGCACCATGTGATGTCAAACAAAGCAGTAACTATCAAAATCTCATGAATATCTTCACAGAAATAAAATAGCCTGCCAATATTTGCTGTTCTTTAGCTACTGTACATCTGAAGTACCTGTAACCTTACTACCAATGTATTAATATTGATTTCATGTTTTTTTTTTTTTTTTTATCTGACTAAAAAGTCAAATATTATCCAAAATTTGCTTGCTGACTAGCTGTGAAATTTGACTTATGACCACTCTTCTGTATTTTCCTAGCAATGTAAATAGCTTTTTTAATGAGCCAGGCCTAGCTACAGCCCTCTGGAACTGTGATGAGGTGATGTAGAAGGAGTCAGCCGCAGGAGGGTAAATCACAGAATAACAGGCTTTATTCCGCAATTACAGAGTTAAGCAGAAATGAGTCAAAACACTAGTGCGCAAAACAGGCGCACTGGAAAATACACGGCACACAGGGAAATATCCCGGCGATACAAAGTACACGGAGCTCCACCGAGCTTCACTACCCTCCACAATAAACAATCACACACAAAGACAGGGGGGCAGAGGGAACACTTATACTGGTACTGATGAGGTGATATGAACCAGGTGTGTGTAATAAACAAGACAAAACCAATGGAATGATGAGATGCGGAGCGGTAGTGGCTAGAAGGCCGGTGACGACGAACGCCAAAGCCTGCCCGAACAAGGAGAGGTGGCAGCTTCGGAGGAAGTCGTGACAGGAACGCTATACATCTAGTCCTATTTATCCAAAGGGATGTTTGAAGGGTGTGTTTATGTTTCTTTCCCTTTTATTTCACGTATACCGAGGCCTGAACTGTGGCCGTGAGCACCTTTAACACATTTACTTTGTTGTCTACTTGGCTTTTTCTTTCTTTCCCACGTTCTCTCCATTTCAAACCTTGTCTTGATTTGTCAGTCCTGTATCACCTTCCAGTGATGTTTTCTCTGTGTGTAGGCAGGTAACCTAGTGGTTAAGAGCGTTGGGCCAGTAACCGAAAGGTTGCTGGTTTGAATCCCTGAGACGACTAAGTAAGAAATCTGTTGATGTGCCCTTGAGCAAGGCAATTAACCCTAGTTGCTCTGAATAAGAGCGTCTGCTAAATGACAAAAATGTAAAATGTGTTTCAGAGAGAGCAAATCAGGGTTATTTGGTAAGTGTTGTAAGGCAAGAGCAGAGCTGTCCAAACATTTTTGACTCCTGAATTTGGCACCTTCCAAAGGCTCTTCAGCCAACCCTCCCTTTGCAGAGAGATGTAGAAGCAGCCTTTGATTTCAGCTGTTTACATGGCAGCCCGGCCTGCTTCTCAATCCCTCACTGAAAAGTCAGTGCGTCTCATTGGAGAAGAGCTGAGGGTCAAGTATGATAAACCTATAATCTGACAGACTTACAGACTCACTAACTATAGTGTGTAATTACAAGCCCACATCAAGTACAATCTTGTTACATTCCCTCTCTTCATACATCTCTCTATCGTGTCATTGATCAGACTGACTTGACACCCAAGAAGGCATGAAGGCAACAAATTGCCAGCAGTCATACTCAAGTCTGCCTAAAGGGCGCAATAAATGGAGATCAGTACTTCCTATGAATTAATGGGAAAGTACAGTAAATTGCTGCTGTTGATTGATTGGTATGTTACAGTAACCAGATATTTCAAGATTTGATATCTCATTAATCTGCAACTCATATTTCCAGTTCAATTCAAGTCCCTATAGCGTCTACAGAGGGCTTCTACTGAGTTATTACAAGTAGCCTACCCTATCCAATCACCAAACAGCTCACTTTGCAACTTTGAAGAATTACCTTTCCTTTTCATGAGACATCTATAATCCCTCCCTCTAAACAGGCTGAATATAGTGGCACCAATGTATCACTTTCTGTGAATTATAGTGATAAGTGGCACTGTAATTGTGAATCTGTCACAAAGGCTATGCAGTTTTTAATTAATGCATTTCATGAATCTTGTCTATACATATTCATCCAATTCAAGTTAATCAACAATTTAATGCAACACTAATTCAACTGGATACACTTTCTGTTCCGTTTGGATAGAGAAAGACGCATGAAAACTAAGCAGTTGTAGCACTTTGCCAACATTAGGGGGAGCCTGCTGTCGCTCTCAGAGCCTGCTGAGCAGCCAAATATCTCTGAGCAAAGCCGTTTGAATAGGTGACAATGCTGACGTCATTGACTTTCACTCCACTCACGGAGAAACAAAGTATCCACAAGAGTGAAGCGGTGAGAATGGAGTCCGTGAATCCACAGGAATAATAAGCGTCTCAAACTGCTTTAAAACTTGAACAACTCTATAAATAAACATGGATACATTTAGACTTGGCTTCATACTACTCTACTCCTCAATTCTAAGCGTCGGGACTCAATTCACGACAGGTAAGGATCTTTAAACCTTTCTGTGAGAGAGACTGTACGAGCCGAGACTAGAGGAAAGTTGGTGGTGAATGTTTTTAGTTGGAGTAATTTAAATCAAGGTGTGGGCTGTTGCATTTCGTTGATCCGGAAAAACTTGATACAAAAGCACAATTAGCCCATGTCTTTGCCAAGTCTGATAACCTAATGTTTCTTAGCTTGTTCCGAATCATTACTCTAAAATCGGGTCCGATTCCTGCCGTGGCTTTATTGCAGGTAAAGGGAGCAAGTTACCATTCTGAATATACGGTTACGTCCCAAAATGTTGCCACCAAAACGAAAGTATTTGAGTCCGTCCTGACGTCGCAGCATGCACCCGTAGACTATGTAGCCTATTTGAAAAAAGTTATCATATCCATGATTTCTGCATGATCACAACATTGAAATGGACTGTATGGACACTTCGATCATATCAGGCAAACATAGCAGTAAATAGCTTGTTGTAATTTCGAATTCTGTTGCATACTGTAGCCTAATGAAGAGGTCGTGCAAACCTGAAGTCATTGAAGAAACACCAACTTGCCATTTAGGAACTTTACGCCAAGAATAGGCTGGCTAATGGTGAGACTGAAAGTAGGAGCCCGCTGTCTCTACTGTTACCTTAAATATGGCATGATATGGTTGTACAGTAGGCCTAATTAACAACTTTTTGGACATGAGAAAAACTGGTCCTTATACGAATAGGCTGCAATGACTCAAATAGGTATATCATTTATGATAACCTAGTTCTTCCTTATTACCTGGAACCAAAGGTAAAAGTCAATTTGTTTAGAAACATTAATTAATACAATGCAAAATTGTGATTACAGAATGAAAGCTTTTGCCCTTTTGAACATTCGCTGTGACCTTTAAGTAAACAAGCAGATCATGGAACCAAACAATAAAGCATCACAAAGTTACTCTCAGGGTAAAAAATATATACTTTTTAGTATGTCTCTACTCTTGAGGGTCCAATGCTTTTCACCTTCAGTTGCAACACTTTCATCTAAATTGAAAAAACTGTAGTTTTTCATGAGTGCTCTAGAGAGAAAAAAATAAGCCACCAGTTTTATGGCTGAATCACTACTAGACTATTTGGAATGGTAAAACATATTATTAGCTTTTTCTGTTGTGTAAATTAAATCCGATACAACTCATACTGTGTCCCAGGGGACTTGACAAACAGTAGGAGGGTGGGGTCCTGTTTTCTATAAACCATTCAAAATGCTAATTCTAGGGAAACCTGTTAAATGCTGTCTGTCATTTAAATAGATGTTAATTCAACTGACTCATTCCCAATCATTTAAGATGTACTTTTAATTGATCTCTTATATTTGTATTGCAATCCATATGATCTCTTTTGAAACAATTTTCACATTTTTGTTCAGATATAGTGGGGTCTGAAATTATTGACACACTTGATGAAGATGAGCAATAATGACTGTATAAAATAAATAAATAAAGTCTGTTTTTACATCCATTGAGAATGACAATAGTTCCTCAATGTAGCCTATTTGAACAATCTTTCCAGCTCTTGCCCTTTCGATAAGGCGTGAAAGAAAATAAAAAAGTAATGCGCTGATCCGGTAGAAACTTCATAAAATAGGACTGCCTGATTACTTCTTATCCCTTGCACAAATAGCCTACAGCTGTGTCAGGAGCTCACTGGCTCGGGAAACTGAGGGTCCAGAATATTTTATACAATATTTTACATTTACATTTACATTATTTAGCAGACGCTCTTATCCAGAGCGACTTACAGGAGCAATTAGGGTTAAGTGCCTTGCTCAAGGGCACATCGACAGATTTTTCACCTAGTTGGCTCGGGGATTAGAACCAGCGACCTTTCGGTTACTGGCACAACGCTCTTAACCACTAAGCTACCAGCCGCCCCAATGTTGTAAGTTTGTTAGCACAAGCTTGGGCTGGACCTAGTTGATACAGTGTTTCAAGTTCCTTGCAGACAGGCCATGCAATGTGATTTATTTTCTTCCTGCAGGCTGCAATGTTTTTATTTGTTGGCTTTGTTGGCTATTTCTATATAGTTGGCAATGGCAATAGACATTACTTTTCATTTAGATTTAGATATAATTTGTATTAATCACATAAATGATTTTGATACGACTTTATTATAAAAAATAAATGAAACTGTTCCCACGAAAATGTGATTTTATGAAAATTGTAACTGGGCCGCAGATAGATAGAAATTGTAAAATAAATTGGCACTCCAAATGGAAAAGGTTGCCAACCCCTGGTGTAGCCTATTACTGACAACTTCGGGAGCATAAAGGCAGAATCTGTGAAGGCCAGCAGCAGCGGGAGGAGGGGGTTCGGGAATAGGTTTTTCTTCTTCTGGTTAGGCTATCTTGATCTCTGGCTCCCTCTTGAGTCATTTGTGTGTCTTAATTATTTAATCACAGTGCGCTTAAAGCATCAGACAAGCTCAGTAGCCTATATATAGTTGATTTTGGAAAAAGACGACTCTTGGTCAGCCAAGATTTTTTTAGTCGGGGACCGCCCTAGACTCTACAAACTTGTTTGATGCATTTTCAGATTATTTTGTGCCCAATAGATAATGAATGGTAAATAATGTATTGTGTCCTTTTGGAGTCACTTTTATTGTCAATAAGAATAGAATATGTTTCTAAACAATTCTACATTACTGTGGATGCTACCATGATTACGGATAATCCTGAATGAATCGTGAATAATGATGAGTGAAAAAGTTACAGAGGGTCAAAGATCATACCCCCAAGACATGCTAACCTCTCACCATTACCAGTGGGGGTATGGACTTTGACTGTCTGTAACTTTCTATTAGTATAAAATAATAATAAAAAATATTGAGCATACAATATTGCTTAGTATTTAAATTATTTATTTTATACAGTCATTATTGCTCATCTTTATCTAGGGTGTCAATAATTTCGGATGTAGTCAGATATGTAGCCCATAATTGTTACTTTAGCCTCTGCCTCTATAACCTTTTGGCCTTTTTTTATTGCTGATTAACTAAGGGCCTCCATAAGTCTTTGCTCTTCAAAGCGTACACACACGTTCCTCACATATCTGTTTGAGTGTAACCTGCATCATCAGATTAATTCACCACTGGTGGGGGGTTGGAAATAGAAAATACAGCTGTCTATATAATTGCAGATTAATTAATCAGAAAGTCTTAACCATGGATTAATTACATTAGAGTAATCAAAAACACACGATGACAAAAGGCAAATTACACATTTTGGAGATTGATTCGTAAATGATGTGATTATGCTGCCGGTATTATGGAAATTAACTGAAGATCACTTTACATCAATGTAAAATGTCAATTTCATAAAGCAATGCTGCTCTGCGATGAAAATATACAAATCGGTGTGCTAATCCACTTATTTATTTTTCTGTTGCTTGCATTTGGCCGCAGCGCAAATGGGACAACCGGTGAAGGGTGAGTTACTGAGCTGTGCTATCATTGACAGGAGCCCCTGTCCTGATTAATTGTGACCTGATGACTCCTGGCTGTTGTTCTATGCCACCTTGAATGCTCAATATGGTCTCTGTGCAGCTGTGTCACTGCAGCTCTCTGTTAATGGCTCTCTCTTCAGAAATGGATAGTGCTGCTCTCACATGATTTGGGACAATAAACCACAGCATATAAGAGGTTAACTCGATTCTTTCTCGTATATAAAACAGACAATTTTCAAACCTTTGCGGGCTACAGTTCATGTGAGGTTAGCCAAATACCACACATTCATTTGGTTGTGATGTGTGTGTGTGCAATAACATGAAATAACTGCAGTTGTTGCAGATAAGCAACATAGTTTCCTTCATTACATGCATGGAATAAATGTAGTCTTTTTAAACCACATTCATCTGCAGTTACCCTTTAGTGTTTGCTTTGTAAAATCACTGTGGTTGCATAAGTAATTACAGAGAAGCAAACTCATTTCGTTGCCCACCTATCAGAGAATCAAGTGTGAATGACTCTCGGGAGAGATGGCCATTAACCAAAAGGTAGACACTGCAGGAGATGAACAGCTGTTACTGGGTGAGATGTATTCAAAATGGACCCCTAATGAGAAGAACACTATTGATGCTTTCATATGGTCAGTATGAAAATGTATTCACTCACTAACTCTAAGTCGCTCTGGATAAGAGCGTCTGCTAAATGACTAAAATGTAAATGTGAAATGTCAGTCAGCACTAGAAATAACTAGCCTAACCTTACTCTTATTGGTTGATCTGACAAACAATTCATCATAGCACTTGCATTTCCAGTACATTTGTATGTTTTTACTTTGATATGTTTATGAATTGGGCACAGGAGAGTGAGTTTTCTTAGTTTCTCCAAGGCCTAATGAGGTATCCTTCACTACATCTCAGCTTCAGGTTTTTTATGCACGCAATTTTCCCCTCATTAAAACATAGGCCATGGTAGACCACGGTCTAGTGTGTGAGGCAATACAGAGAGGAAGATCCCCCCCCCCCCCCCTCCTCTGCTATTCAATACAAATAAGACTCTTCTAAGAGTGGAAGTTGCTGACCACACAAGCAGTCTTATATCTTAGTTTTATTACAGGTTAGGCGACAGTGAGAGAAGTTGCTTATCTCAGCACCTGTGAGAGAATTGTACGTTTTTTATGCGTTGCCTCAACAAAATCTATTTGCAGCATGCAGCCACTTATTGTTCCCTTAGTTTTCTGAAGTTTTAGATTATGCATGGTGAATCAATACCTGACAGAATGTGTCAAGTGATTTTGCAACGGTATGGATTTTTAATTTGGTTTTCCTCAAAATCAGCAGCCTCCGTATAAATTCTCCCCTTTTATTTGTTTATTTATTTATTCAGAACTGCACCTGTAAGGGTTTTGTCAGCATGTTACCCATCTGCCAGTTTTTCTCGGGATTACGAATGAATAAGCAAGTTTGTTCTTCTTATAAACCCAACAGACATGTTAAACACAGGCCCACTGCCTTGAATAACGCATCCAATGACCCTTTTACCGTACAGTATTAAATGTCTGCAATGTTTCCAAGGCCCTGTGCTCTTATTGTTTATTTGGCCCCGGGAGGTGCCCGCTCAGACAGATGTATTCTGAACTGGACTTAAAGGAGTGTTTCACCCATCTTCATTCCCACAGCAACACGGACCATGAACCTATTGTAACACACAAGGCAACAAAAGCCTTGTGGAGTTGCACTTGAAGCTCTGCATGGGAGGACAGTGTTGATGTGTCTCTGCTCTCAGCATGCATCATGCTCCTGTCTGCTGGGTATTTGGGACAGGGAGAGATGCTCTGCAATTGTTCGTGTTCAGTGCCCTGGTGAATGTCTCAGACCCCAGTTATCCCCAGTCTTTGTCATCACAGCATTTTGGAGATTAAAGCCGTAATGGTGTTTTTGGTGGTCTATTCTGATGCCTGCCCGTAAGCTTCTTTTGAATGCTGACTGGACTTTTCCTAAGGGAGACTGGGAGAGAAAAAAAAGTCGGATGGTTTAGAATTTTGCCATTTTTATTCTGGTTGGATGGTTGAAGGAGATTGAAGTATCAATGCATTGACTCCATTAAGATTATGATTTAAGTCATCATACATTCAACACCCTGTTCTGGGAAGTGCAGCTCCTATGTCCTTAATTTGACAGAAAAACAACTCTCCGTTAGTGTTGTCGCAATACCAGAATTTTGACTTCGATACCAGGTTTAGTATCCCAATTCTCGATACCATCACGATGCTCGATACCAAAACGATACCACTGCAAAAAAAGAAGGCATATTTATTAGCCAAAGTCACAGAATGGCACTTGATCCAGACAGATAAACTCAGCTGCTGCTCTGTTCAATCGTTTTTGAGTTAAATATCATTACAGTTGCATTTTTTTACATCAACAGTTTTCTGAGACAGCCATGTATGCATTAATGAATTATACAATCAATTTGACTTTGTTTTAATCAGTCTAACTACATAATGGTAATAATTTATTTGAATGATAAATCTCTATTAATAAACTGGGTAAAGATGTAGCCTAAGGCTATCCACAATACAGTTGAATGCATATCCAATAGGAGTGTGTGCATGCATTGAGTTATTGAGCTTGTTTTGGCTGATATCATGGGGCTTCAGATTTCAAACGATCTGTTTCCCTTCCATTTGGGACTGATTTTATTGTACTGATCAACAACATTTGCATAGAAGTAGCTTCTTTTATAAAAATGTGAGCTGTCTTTTTAACCAGTAATGACGTCATTCACGAGGCAGTTAGTTTGCTGAGGCAATAGATCATATTTGAGAGACACATGTGAGAGAGACTGAATAGAGCTTGCCAGCTTGTAGTCATAAAACTCGGAAATGAGTTACCTCTAATTCGTTCAGCCATTCCTATGGGAAAAATGAATGGGAAAAGTATAGGGTTTTGGGATAAACGCTGAAAATAAGGTCTGAGGTTGACACAGATAATATCAGTCAGTTAACATGACCTTTATGAATTATGAAACTTTTATGTTTTTAGAAGTTTTTGTAAAAGTATTTAATATATATATATACATTATTTTATTTTTTTTCATTTAGCAGACGTTCTTAGCCAGAGCAACTTACAGGAGCAATTAGGGTTAAGCATCGACAGATTTTTCACCTAGTCGGCTCAGGGATTAGAACCAGCGACCTTTCGGTATTCACAAAAAGCGATGTTAGCTGATGAAGATTATCTCATAGAACAAAACATATAAGATCTTCTAAGCCTGTGTTTACCTCAGACCTTATTTTCTGCGTTTATCCAAAAACCCTACAAAAACTAAATTTTCCCGTAGGCTTTGTCCAACGAACCATGGCGGAGTTACTACCTACAAAAAGACGCCATTACTATTGCTCTGTATAAGTGAATGAATCAAGTTTTTGGTGGCAATCAGCTTTGAAATCAGCATATTTTGCATTATGGTTTGCATATTATCACAGAGTACTCGGGTAGTGAATTGATGTTAGCTTTAGCTGTCAGCTAGCAAGGAAAGGTAGCTTATAAAGCTGGACGCTACTGGTATCTTCTTCCATTGTAAAGTGTTCTAGCCTCTGTGGACATTGTTTTGCGAACAGTAATTAACAGCTTCAACATTTCTACATGCCGTGTCGCAATATTGAAGTGTGTTAACATCTGTGGATCATGAGTGGGGAGCTAACATTATGCTGCCAAGAATTCCAGTGCAGGCTAGCAATGATTAAGTGGAGCAGGGGTCGGCTTCGCTGATCGACAGGCTTGATCAGTGAGACACATTTGACAGAAGTACCGAAAGTAACACAAATTCTAGTACCAAACTGTTTTTCATGTCCTAATATCTAAAAACAAAACGCCTTTATGTGCAAATATTGATATAATAACAATCATATCGAGTCACACGATGACACGGTGTGTGCTCCTCCCACTACGACTCGGGAAACCATGCAGTTTATTTGGCTACAGATTACATAAGTAATGATGAACTTCACAGGGTGGTGAAAGTGTACGGTATTAGCTTCATGCTTTCCAATAAATGTCGAGGGTCTTATTCTGGAGACATGATGATCGATGCTTGACTGGCGTTTGACAAATACAAATATTCTCGCTCTTATCCATAATGATCTCATAATGTAGACTAACCTACCCACAAGCTGTTGGCTAGAGAGCATGTCCCAAGACCAGACTAGGCACATTTACTATTTAACTCAACAGTTTTTGTGACAAAACTATCGGTAGAGTTGAAAATGCGATAGAAACACATTGAACATTGGATTGTTATTCGGTACATTAAAACTCAAATCGAAAAAGTACATTTTGGGTGCACTACATCACGCACTGATTTCTATCTGCAACATGTCCATTTTGTGGAAACACCACTGGTAGGACATTTTTTTAAAATTTGTGGCAAACATCCTGCTTATCAATCTGTGGCTGCCAATTGGTGAATATTTGCATGTAAATCTATCACCAATTAGATGGACACCTTAGCTATTGACAGGTTTCACAGACATGCTGGAGAATAAACATTTACATTTTTAGTCATTTAGCAGACGCTCTTATCCAGAGCGACTTACATTATCTTATTTTTTATTTTTTTCATACTGGCCCCCCGTGGGAATCGAACCCACAACCCTGGCGTTGCAAACGCCATGCTCTACCAACATCCCTGCCGGCCATTCCCTCCCCTACCCTGGACGACGCTGGGCCAATTGTGCGCCGCCCCCGGCTACGACAGAGCCTGGATTCGAACCAGTATCTCTAGTGGCACAGCTAGCACTGCGATGCACTCGGCAGCCAGTGTCTGTTGATTTAAAACAGACATTCAGCCTGTCCTGCCTCATACTTTCACTTCAAATAACGACTTCAATATACAGGGAGCCAACGTATGGTCTAAAAGTTGGCGTTCAGTGGCAAACAACAATATTCTTTGCAGATGACTAGTTAAATTAAAATGCTAATAGCTATAGTGGATGAGACCATATTTTTTTCAGTGTGGAAAAGAATGTCCAACAATTGACTGTCATCAGATTTCTTTATAGACGATGAATTACCGAACATGACCTACAGTACATACAAGTTCAGTACCTCAGATAGCAAATGCTCATTCAAAGTGAATGTCATGCCATGACCTGTCTGCTCCTCATGAATGACTTTCTGTAGACATGTCTGCAGTTAATGGTTGAGTGTGTATAGTCAACATGTTGCTAAAGCGTGGAGCTGCTGTGTGATTGACTCACAGTGATCTGCCCCACCACCACCACCACCATCATCATCATCATCGTCATCGTCCTGTCTGTCTTCCAGGTGGAGAGGGTTTCTCCCCACGGGGGGGTTACCTCGTCATTTTATTTTTATTTCACCTTTATTTAACCAGGTAAGCCAGTTGAGAACAAGTCATCATGCTTGTAGCAGTCTGGATATCATGTGCTTTTAACTGCTGTACATCTGCGTCTGAAAACCTCCTGAGGGCTGAAGTCTCAACATAATATTAAAGTGGAATTCTCCCACAGCCACACCAGCTCAGGGCTGAAACAGATAAGAAAATAAGACTGTTGCCTTTTCTGTCTGGGAGGCTTTATTTGTTCCCCTCAATACATGTCTGTCTGGCACTATTGTCTGGATTGTTTGTACAACAGAAAAGTTAAGTACAGACCTATCATCATTTTGGTAGTTTATGATGTAGCTTTTGATATTTTACTGTACTCCATGTTTATTTCCTGTATCATTTAATTATTTTCAAGCAAAAAATAAATAGCATTGCTTAATAAACTTAATCTGTTTACTTTCCTATGTAAACAACAAAGCTTAGAACTACACATGATCCTCATGATCATCGTTGTGTTATTTGTTGAGTTTTAGTAGGGAGGCTATCAGAAAATAGGATTTGCTTGTTAAGTCGGCACAAAGGAATGTTAATGATATAGATTTGATCATTACCCCCCCGTGGCCCTCCCACCTCCCCCAGTCCGTTTTCTGCATTGATGTTAAGCAGATCCCCCCCTCTGGTTGCAGAGACAAGTGGGCTGTCACCTACTGGTACATTAAAGGCACAAAGAGCCGAGTCCTCACGGCCCTGCTCAACTTGGAATTTATTGCCCCTTATTCAAACAAAGGAGCAGAGGATTTCTCAGGACACCCCCAGCACGCTCCTTATCCAACACTTACCTATGGAGCATAGCCTAGATCCTCACACTCATAGTGTATACATAGTGTACTTGTTCAAGGTTTTGCCTCAAGGTAAGGCATATGTTATGAAACAGTAGGTCTTGGTGAATTATGTGCACAGTTTATTTAAGGTAAATCCCAAAAATGATCCAGTCAGAAGCATTAAACTGGAGATGGAAAAATGTGCTTGGTGTAGATTAAGTTAAGCTAGAGTCTGCCTTTGTATGACAGACGTTGTCTTGGCAAGTTATGTCCAGAAGAGATGTGCTTACTGTATGAATAACAGAGGCCATGGGATGTTTCTGTCCTAGGCCTTTGTTTGGTTCTTTTCCCATCCTGTGTGGTATACTTGACCATTCTCTAGAAAAGTAGTGCCCCCCAGACTCCCCTCCCTGTGACTCGACTAAAAGGCCCCCAACTGACTCCAGTATTTATGGTCCACTCATGCCTTTCCCCCACATGTGGTTTAGGTTAACCACAGCTCTGTGGGTTTGAACTGAAATTAACAGGGTCATTTGGGTAAAGTCAGTCATGTTGAAGTACAGAACACTGCATATTTCTGGGATAGACTAACCCTTGCCCTGGAAACATGACAACTTGATTGTAGGTTCTCAAATATGAAAAAATAGAGGTACCTAGACCATATATGTATATATTCTCATCATCAGACATAACATGGCTGGGCTCTAAATTAACATTTTTCATTGGTAAAAGTTAGTAGCACATCATAAAATGTAGGAGCACCAGACTGTAAGATAAAAAATAAATAAAAATAATAATAATACCCATAAAACCTAGTGGTCAAACAGGGAAATGGTTCCAATCTTTTTTCCTCCATTCATTTTTCACATAGGGGATTTTAGAAACACTTAAAATAAGGGCTGTGTTTCATGTAGGTTTTGATAACCATGTTACTCTCTCTCGGACAAGGTGTCTTTTATCAATATATTCGGCTCTATTTACTCTCAGATTCGAAAATGCTAATTAGCATCAAAGTAGACATCATGCAAAACGACTAATCCCTGCAAGCTCCTGCACGTCATCTCTAGCTGACACCTTTACTAACAGGTATTATGTACATTTAAAACTTGCACAAGACATTTCACAGAATTGTCCATTTTTAAAGAAATGTAGCCAATTTATTCATTACTACATTTAGATTACATTAGATGGTAAATCCAGAGATTCTTACCTTTTGCCTTGATTTGGCAGTCTCGTCCAGATCGTCATGGCATTTGTAGTTCTTTATGATAGCCACATTAGCGGCTAATTAGCTTTTCATTTTGGGGGGGTAAATACAGGTGAATACAGTGGGGAGAACAAGTATTTGATACACTGCCGATTTTGCAGGTTTTCCTACTTACAAAGCATGTAGAGGTCTGTAATTTTTATCCCTTCAACTGAATCTAAAACAAAAATCCAGAAAATCACATTGTATGATTTTTAAGTAATTAATTTGCATTTTATTGCATGACATAAGTATTTGATCACCTACCAACCAGTAAGAATTCCGGCTCTTACAGACCTGTTAGTTTTTCTCACCTCGGGGGCATCAATGATCATGAGGAAGGGGAGGGATCAGCCCAGAACTACACGGCAGGACCTGTTCAATGACCTGAAGAGAGCTGGGACCACAGTCTCAAAGAAAACCATTAGTAACACACTACGCCGTCATGGATTAAAATCCTGCAGCGCATGCAAGGTCCCCCTGCTCAAGCCAGTGCATGTCCAGGCCCGTCTGAAGTATGACCATCTGGATGATCCAGAGGAGGAATGGGAGAAGGTCATGTGGTCTGATGAGAAAAAAATAGAGCTTTTTGGTCTAAACTCCACTCGCTGTGTTTGGAGGAAGAAGAAGGATGAGTACAACCCCAAGAACACCATCCCAACCGTGAAGCATGGAGGTGGAAACATCATTATTTGGGGATGCTTTTCTGCAAAGGGGACAGGACGACTGCACCGTATTGAGGGGAGGATGGATGGGGCCATGTATCGCGAGCATTGAAGATGGGTCGTAAGAGCATTGAAGATGGGTCGTGGCTGGGTCTTCCAGCATGACAACGACCCGAAACACACAGCCAGGGCAACTAAGGAGTGTAAGTAAGAAGCATCTCAAGATCCTGGAGTGGCCTAGCCAGTCTCCAGACCTGAACCCAATAGAAAATCTTTGGAGGGAGCTGAAAGTCCGTATTGCCCAGCGACAGCCCCGAAACCTGAAGGATCTGGAGAAGATCTGTATGGAGAAGTGGGCCAAAATCCCTGCTGCAGTGTGTGCAAACCTGGTCAAGACCTACAGGAAACGTATGATCTCTGTAATTGCAAATAAAGGTTTCTGTACCAAATATTAAGTTCTGCTTTTCTGATGTATCAAATACTTATGTCATGCAATAAAATGCAAATTAATTACTTATAAATCATACAACGTGATTTTCTGGATTTTTGTTTTAGATTCCGTCTCTCACAGTTGAAGTGTACCTATGATAAAAAATTACAGACCTCTGCATGCTTTGTAAGTAGGAAAACCTGCAAAATCGTCAGTGTATCAAATACTTGTTCTCCCCACTGTATATTGATAGAAGTCACCTTGTCCTAGCGTGATTTACACTGTTATCAAAATGTCACACCAGGGTAATCCGTTATGGGAAAAACAATTGGAACCATTTCCCTGTTTGACCGCTATATTTTATGGGTATTATGACTCATACTGTTGTACTCTATATGAATTCTAGCTACTTCTGAAGCACGTGTTGTACCCTAGAAACTAATATGTAACCTTGTAAATACATTTGTTTATTATAAAAATCCAAAATGTTGTTACAAATACCTGTCATTGAAATTAAAAAGTAATTTGTGGAAGATTAGGTTTCTAAATTATGTAAAAGCACTTTCTTATTGAGATGCATTGCATTGAACATTGTAGTCTCTTTAAGAGCATCAAGTTTGTGATTAGTTTTGTGATTTAAAAAAAATACTTTACGTTCAAATGGCTCTCCTGTGAAGTAGTGACACGCGACATACACCTAGTTTCCTGAAACGAGTCAAATATGGGTCAGATCTTTTAAACTGTTTGGGTTAGAACAAACTGTTTTCGCTGTATTAATGGTGCAAGCATGACACTAACCAATCTGCGCTCGGGATACAATGGTACAGCGAAGCCTTATTACAACAATTATTATATAAAAAAAGTGTGTGTGTGTGTGTATATATATATATATATATATATATATATATATATATATATATATATATATATATATATACACAAATACAGTGGGGAAAAAAGTATTTAGGCAGCCACCAATTGTGCAAGTTCTCCCACTTAAAAATATGAGAGAGGCCTGTAATTTTCATCATAGGTACACGTCAACTATGACAGACAAAATGAGAAAATGTTTTCCAGAAAATCACATTGTAGTATTTTTTATGAATTTATTTGCAAATTATGGTGGAAAATAAGTATTTGGTCAATAACAAAAGTTTCTCAATACTTTGTTATATACCCTTTGTTGGCAATGACACAGGTCAAACGTTTTCTGTAAGTCTTCACAAGGTTTTCACACACTGTTGCTGGTATTTTGGCCCATTCCTCCATGCAGATCTCCTCTAGAGCAGTGATGTTTTGGGGCTGTCGCTGGGCAACACGGACTTTCAACTCCCTCCAAAGATTTTATATGGGGTTGAGATCTGGAGACTGGCTAGGCCACTCCAGGACCTTGAAATGCTTCTTACGAAGCCACTCCTTCGTTGCCCGGGCAGTGTGTTTGGGATCTTTGTCATGCTGAAAGACCCAGCCACGTTTCATCTTCAATGCCCTTGCTGATGGAAGGAGGTTTTCACTCAAAATCTCACGATACATGGCCCCATTCATTCTTTCCTTAACACGGATCAGTCGTCCTGGTCCCTTTGCAGAAAAACAGCCCCAAAGCATGATGTTTCCACCCCCATGCTTCACAGTAGGTATGGTGTTCTTTGGATGCAACTCAGCATTCTTTGTCCTCCAAACACGACAAGTTGAGTTTTTACCAAAAAGTTATATTTTGGTTTCATCTGACCATATGACATTCTCCCAATCCTCTTCTGGATCATCCAAATGCACTCTAGCAAACTTCAGACGGGCCTGGACATGTACTGGCTTAAGCAGGGGGACACGTCTGGCACTGCAGGATTTGAGTCCCTGGCGGCGTAGTGTGTTACTGATGGTATGCTTTGTTACTTTGGTCCCAGCTCTCTGCAGGTCATTCACTAGGTCTCCCCGTGTGGTTCTGGGATTTTTGCTCACCGTTCTTGTGATCATTTTCACCCCACGGGGTGAGATCTTGCGTGGAGCCCCAGATCGAGGGAGATTATCAGTGGTCTTGTATGTCTTCCATTTCCTAATAATTGCTCCCACAGTTGATTTCTTCAAACCAAGCTGCTTACCTATTGCATATTCAGTCTTCCCAGCCTGGTGCAGGTCTACAATTTTGTTTCTGGTGTCCTTTGACAGCTCTTTGGTCTTGGCCATAGTGGAGTTTGGAGTGTGACTGTTTGAGGTTGTGGACAGGTGTATTTTATACTGATAACAAGTTCAAACAGGTGCCATTAATACAGGTAACGAGTGGAGGACAGAGGAGCCTCTTAAAGAAGAAGTTACAGGTCTGTGAGAGCCAGAAATCTTGCTTGTTTGTAGGTGACCAAATACTTATTTTCCACCATAATTTGCAAATAAATTCATTAAAAATCCTACAATGTGATTTTCTGGAGAAAAAAAATGCTCAATTTGTCTGTCATAGTTGACGTGTACCTATGATGAAAATTACAGGCCTCATCTTTTTAAGTGGGAGAACTTGCACAATTGGTGGCTGACTAAATACTTTTTTCCCCCACTGTGTGTGTGTGTGTGTGTGTGTGTGTGTATATATATATATATATATATATATATATATATATATACACACACACACACACACACACACACACACACACACAGTGCATTCGGAAAGTATTTAGACCCCTTGACTTTTTCCACATTATGTTACGTTACAGCCTATTTCTAAAATAAAACATAATCCTCATCAATATACACACAATACCCCATAATATCAAAGTGAAAACAGGTTTTTAGAAATTGTAGCAAATAAAATTAAAATACCTTATTTACATAATTATTCAGACCCTCTGCTATGAGACTCGAAATTGAGCTTAGGTGCATCCTGTTTCCATTGATCATCCTTGAGATGTTTCTACAACGTGATTGGAGTCCACCTGTGGTAAATTAAATTGATTGGACATGATTTGGAAAGGCACACACCTGTCTATATAAAGGTCCCCCAGTTGACAGTGCATGTCAGAACAAAAACCAAGCCATGAGATTGAAGGAATTGTCCGTAGAGCTCCGAGACAGGATTGTGTCGAGGCACAGATCTGGGGAAGGGTACCAAAACATTTCTGCAGCATTGAAGGTCCCCAAGAACACAGTGGCCTCCATCGTACCCTTTTTTCAATTTTTTGCCTAAAATGACATACCCAAATCTAACTGCTTGTAGCTCAGGACCTGAAGAAAGGATATGCATATTCTTGGTACCATTTGAAAGGAAACACTTTGATGTTTGTGGAAACATGAAATTAGATCTGGTAAAAGATAATACAAACAAAAAAACGTGAGTTTTCTATTTATTTATTTTTTGCGTCATCTTTGAAATGCAAGAGAAAGGCCAGACAGTGATGTAGGAATCGAGGTGCAATTTCGATTTTGTCCACAAGATGGTATCATTGTGTGCGCAACGTTTCAGACTGATCCAGTGAAGAATTACATTACTCCACAATATTTTGTATCAAGTCGTTCTAGTCACATATCGCATATTGAGCAGCAACAGTCCTGGTACAGGGACACCGATCCCGTAGAGGTTAAATGGAAGAAGTTTGGAACCACCAAGACATTTCCTAGAGCTGGCCGCCTGGCCAAACTGAGGAATCGGGGGAGAAGGGCCTTGGTCAGGTGACCAAGATCCCGATGGTCACTCTGACAGAGTTCCTCTGTGGAGATGGGATAACCTTCCAGAAGGACAACCATCTCTGCAGCACTCCACCAATCAGGCCTTTATGGTAGAGTGGCCAGACGGAAGCCACTCCTCAGTAAAACACACATGACAGTCCGCTTGGAGTTTGCCAAAAGGCACCTAAAGGACTCTGACCATGAAAAACAAGATTCTCTGGTCTGATGAAACCAAGATTGAACTCTTTGGCCTGAATGCCAAGCATCACGTCTGGAGGAAACCTGACACCATCCCTACGGTGAAGCATGTTGGTGGCAGCATCATGCTGTGGGGATGTTTTCAGTGGCAGGGACTGGGAGACTAGTCAGGATTGAGAGAAAGATGAAGTACAGAGAGATCCTTGATGAAAACCTGCTCCAGAGCGCTCAGGACCTTAGACTAGGGCGAAGGTTCACCTTCCAACAGGACAATGACCCTAAGCACACAGCCAAGACAACGCAGGAGTGGCTTCGGGACAAGTCTATGAATGTCCATGAGTGTCCCAGCCAGAGCCCGGACTTGAACCTGATCGAACATCTCTGGAAAGACCTGGAAATAGCTGTGCAGCGACGCTCCCCATCCAACCCGACAGAGCTTGAGAGGATCTGTGCAGAGAAGAATGGGAGAAACTCCCCAAATACAGGTGTGCCAAGCTTGTCGCGTCATACCCAAGAAGACTCAAGGCTGTAATCGCTGCCGAAGGTGCTTCAACAAAGTACTGAGTAAAGGGTCTGAATACGTATGTAAATGTCATATTTCAGTTTTTATTTTTAATACATTTGCAAAAAAAGTCTAAACCTGTTTTTGCTTTGTCATTATGGGGTGTTGTGTGTAGATTGATGACGGAAAAAAAACAATTTTATCCGTTTTAGAATAAGGCTGTAACGTAATAAAATGTGGAAAAAGTCAAGGGGTCTGAATACTTTCCGAATGCACGGTGCTCCCAAATTAAAACTCAAGGTCTGTGGTAGCACTTTAGAGCCCTGAACAATGGGCTGAATTTGGAGCTGTCAGACGCGCCTTGGCTCCGAGACTCATTGGTATTCTTAATGGAGGTGCGGGTCCTGGGAGTTCATCCCTTGTTTGTCAGTGACATCATTTACAAACTAAGAACTTTGATAGGGTCAAGTTAACCCAGCAGGTTAACATTATTTCATGGCAGCCCATCTCTAATGAAGAAATGTGCACATCTACGGCAGCCTAGAGATGAAGGTTAAATAGCTGTGATTCTGCTGCTTGGGAAATGTCCAATCTGATTACCCAATCAGAATTCTGTCGCTTGGAAAACAATGTCTCTGTCACGCTTAATGTAATGTTTCAAGGGTAGCTCATAGTGTGTGTATTGATGATGGAATAAAAAATGTAATTTTTACAGCTCTATTTGAAATATAAACCTGAAAGCAGGATATTATTTCTAGCTCTGTTTTTATGTTAATTCCTAAAAGCCTTTTCCAATGCGGTGTTTCTACTCCATGGATAACATTGGACTGTTGTTTCTCCTAAAGAGTGACAACAGGCAACAGGGGAGTTGGGAATCAGAGAAGGGAAAAGAGGAAACCACATTTTATCCATTCGATCTAACCCAGTGATGGAACTCAGTTGGGGTCTCAAGAACTCAGTTGGCATCTCAATTTACTGTTGAGAGTTTAAAATAGTAGAATACACAAGCTGCAATTTCGGAATTAGGTTGTGCATCAGCTAGCCAGGAGGCTAGATCCGGCTCTGACTGCATGTGTGGGTATGGATGTGGGTACGCAGAACCACGAGCCACTGCGTCCCCTCATGATGAGTCAATTAACATTGGTCCACATTTTACCTGCACTTTTTTACCTTGGAGCATCATTAGGAAAATCATTCACCATTCACTGACTCGCCCTCCTCAGATTACTTTTACACTACATTAATCCGAAAATTGGCCTCTTCCTTTTCTCATTCTCTGACTGGGAAACGTCGACCTTGAAGTTTAAGTTTGTTGCTTGTACTGTTTGTATTGTTTGTGCTAGTTTGATTTGTATCAAACACAAATGCCACGAAAAGTAAAAAGTGAACTGTTGCTTTTCTAATATCATCTTGGGTTATAAATGTTTACTTGTCACAGATATTTCAACTGACAACCACTATGTATGCTAGGCTTGTTAACATAACAAATGTAAGTGGATGCAGCAGTGGACCTTGGCGGCAGACTAAACTCTTTATCAGATCCTTTGCAAGTAGCTTGGTTTTGGACGACACCTGGACCTGCCAGTTCCATGATCGCATTGGGTCTTTGACGTGATCACACGGTTTAGTCATAGTCTCTCCTCAGAACAGGACATTGGTCAGGACACGACCACAATTGTCTTCTCGGCGAAGAAGATTAGCAGAAGTGGTGGAGAATTATGATCAATCGTCTTCAGCTGAGGATCTTCACTCTGTAATCTGCTCCTCAATGCCTCTTTGTCCAAGCTTGGGAGTCCTCAGATTTCAGTGTTTTTCCCCCAACTGCCAAAACAGTCTCGGCCTCATGAAAGAGAGGGCTCTTTCCTGCTAAGAAAACACTTTTGACCTGTATGAGCATGCTAAGGCAAGTTGATTTAGGGGGGAGGGTTGTTTAAAACGCCTCCCTGTTCCCTAGTCATGTAGCTTATCAGGTCTTCCCAAAGTGTCTGTGTGCCTTCTTGGCTCCTGTCCACTTCTGTGTTTTGTGGGCCAGTGTCACCCCATGTCAATCAAAGGAGCACAGCCCCATGAACACTAATCTCTCATTTGATAGAGATGGGTTTGCGGGAAGGACTCTGTTGAACACTGACAAACGTTGAACCATAGGAGGCTTGACTTCAGACATGGAAAATTCAGTTTTTTGTTTTGTGTGTAGAGTTAATACTACTACTCATATTATTCATCCTTACTAACTCGTTTGCCCAGAAGCTGTTCTTATGTGTAGGGGCTTTATCAGAGGAAGGAAACATTGCTTCATTAATTGACCCCCCATTAATTTACCCAAGTCTATGTCTTGTTATGAGTAGTTTGTGCCATGTTGTTTACGGTGATGTGTCTTGGCAGGTATTTAATTATAAGACTGTGGACTCCCAGGCTGTCTTAATGAGGATGCTGTCTGAACTGTGGGGATGATCCGGAGTGACAGAGTCTTCCAGCATGGAACCAGAATGCATGCATGGAAGTCGGAGGTCCGTTCTTGCAGCCCCTGTGATCCGTCATCTCCGCCGTCAGAAACTCTGTCGATGGCGGTTAGCCCAGATCTCTTGATTGATTTCCCCTCCTTTTCTCCTGCTTGATGTATCACCAAATTGTTTTAACTAGTGTGATGGAAAAGGCCTTATTGTCACCTCCCTGTAGGTGGAGGAAGTGGTAGACAGAGCTAAAACCTGACTTCCTCTCACATATTTCCAGGACTCTATTAATATTTGAGTGCCACCTTGGCTGCAATACGTCATTACAATTATCTTTGTATTGTGACATTTGACCCCCAGGTGTTCCATTCTTTTTTAACGGTTGCACACTGAGGGACACAGTTTGCTCAAGGAAATTGTTTTGGTGATTGCCAACACAGAGCCAGAGACAAATTCCAGGGAGTGAGGATGGCAGTTTTCAACACAACATATATTTTCGCTCAAGTGGTTCAGCTATTATAGACAGTGAAATGTCAATGTGGAAAAGAAAGTGATTTGAAGTGTATTGAAAAATCTCAAAAGAATGTCTGACTTTACTTTGGTTTTGCCATTGGCAATGCATTACCTTTACAAAAACATTACATTATATATGCAATCAAATTATATTTTTATTCAAGCAGAGAATGTCTTATTTTGCTCTGATTTAATAAAGCCTCATGGTACCAGCAAAAAAACAGTCACACAAAGCTTTTGGTAATAGATAAAAACGTATTCATGAATCTTTTTCCATGGCCTAGTAGGATAATAGGATTGAATTACAGTTGCAATTTTAAATCATGAAAAATTGCCTCACATGAATAAAACAACGGGCTGCATCACGGCCTGGTACGACAACTCCACCGCTGCTGACCGCAAGGCTCTACAGAAGGTGTTACGCTCAGCGGAACAAACCATTGGGTGGTCACTGCCTGTCCTCTAGGACACCTACAACACCAGGTGTCACAGGAAGGCCAAGAAGATCATCAAGGACCTCAGCCACTCAAGCCACGGCCGTTCTCTCCGCTTCCATCACTCAGACGCAGGCAGTATAGCAGTTTAGTGTACAATAACATTCTCAGTAACAGTTACATAAATAATATTTTCTTGCTATGACTGATATGTTGTTGTTTACAGTGGCTTGCAAAAGTATTCACCCCCCTTGGCATTTTTCCTATTTTGTTGTCTTACAACCTGGAATTAAAATGGATTTTTTGGGGGTTTGTATCATTTGATTTGCACAACATGCCTACCACTTTGAAGATGCAAAACATTTTTTATTGTGAAACAAACAAGAAATTAGACCAAAAAACAGAACCTGAGTGTGCATAACTATTCACCCCCCCTAAAGTCAATACTTTGTAGAGCCACCTTTTGCAGCAATTACAGCTGCAAGTTTCTTTGGGTATGTCTCTATAAGCTTGGCACATCTAGCCACTGGGATTTTTGCTCATTCTTCAAGGCAAAACTGCTCCAGCTCCTTCAAGTTGGATGGGTTCCGCTGGTGTACAGCAATCTTTAAGTCATACCACAGATTCTCAATTGGATTGAGGTCTGGGCTTTGACTAGGCCATTTCAAGACATTTAAATGGTTCCCCTTAAACCACTCAAGTGTTGCTTTAGCAGTATGCTTAGGGTCATTGTCCTGCTGGAAGGTGAACCTCCATCCCAGTCTGAAATCGCTGGAAGACTGAAATACAGTGGGGAGAACAAGTATTTGATACACTGCCGATTTTGCAGGTTTTCCTACTTACAAAGCATGTAGAGGTCTGTAATTTTTATCATAGGTACACTTCAACTGTGAGAGACGGAATCTAAAACAAAAATCCAGAAAATCACATTGTATGATTTTTAAGTAATTTAATTTGCATTTTATTGCATGACATAAGTATTTGATCACCTACCAACCAGTAAGAATTCCGGCTCTCACAGACCAGTTTTTCTTTAAGAAGCCCTCCTGTTCTCCACTCATTACCTGTATTAACTGCACCTGTTTGAACTCGTTACCTGTATAAAAGACACCTGTCCACACACTCAATCAAACAGACTCCAACCTCTCCACAATGGCCAAGACCAGAGAGCTGTGTAAGGACATCAGGGATAAAATTGTAGACCTGCACAAGGCTGGGATGGGCAACAGGACAATAGGCAAGCAGCTTGGTGAGAAGGCAACAACTGTTGGCGCAATTATTAGAAAATGGAAGAAGTTCAAGATGACGGTCAATCACCCTCGGTCTGGAGACCATGCAAGATCTCACCTCGTGGGGCATCAATGATCATGAGGAAGGTGAGGGATCAGCCCAGAACTATGAGAAGTGTTGGGTTTGCGCCAGACATAGCGTTTTCCTTGATGGCCAAAAAGCTCAGTTTTAGTCTCATCTGACCAGAGTACCTTCTTCCATATGTTTGGGGAGTCTCCCACATGCCTTTTGGCGAACACCAAACGTGCCTCTCATTGCCTTGTCCGTGAGTTTTGGTGGGCGGCCCTCTCTTGGCAGGTTTGTTGTAGTGCCATATTCTTTCCATTTTTTAATAATGGATTTAATGGTGGATGTTCAAAGTGTCTGATATTTTTTTATAACCCATCCCTGATCTGTACTTCTCGATAACTTTGTCCCTGACCTGTTTGGAGAGCTCCTTTGTCTTCATGGTGCTGCTTGCTTGGTGGTGCCCCTTGCTTAGTGGTGTTGCAGACTCTGGGGCCTTTCAGAACAGGTGTATATATATACTGAGATCAAGTGACAGATCATGTGACACTTAGATTGCACGCAGGTGGACTTTATTTAACTAATTATGTGACTTCTGAAGGTAATTGGTTGCACATTATCTTATTTAGGGGCTTCATAGCAAAGGGGGTGAATACATATGCACGCACCACTTTTCCGTTATTAATTTTTTAGAATTTTTTGAAACAATATATATATATATTTTTTTTCACTTCACCAATTTGGACTATTTTGTGTATGTCCTTTACATGAAATCCAAATAAAAATCCATTTAAATTACAGGTTGTAATGCAACAAAATAGGAAAAACGCCAAGTGGGATGAATACTTTTGCAAGGCACTGAATCATTGCTACGGTTGAAAATGTGTATATTTGTGTTTTTTCCTTTGTTTTGTATCATATTGTACAACAGCTGATGAAACTAACAATGTAAAAGTGTGAAAAAGTTTGATCATTGTCATTTCCTGATAGTTGCTGGTTGAAAATACAATATACACAGCACCTTCTAATCACCATGTTTTGCACCTGTCCGCTCAAGCTTAAAATTGTTATCATCTATCGCCTACCGGAGGGGTATCCTACGAAGCAGGTTTCAAATCAAATCAAATCAAGTTGTATTTGTCAAAAGCACCGAATACAACAGGTGTAGACCTTACAGTGAAATGCTTACTTACAAGCCCTTAACCAACAATGCAGTTTTAAGAAAAATAAGTGTTAAGTAAATAATTGATACAAATAATTAAAGAGCAGCAGTAAAATAACAGTAGCGAGGCTATATACAGGGGGTACCGGTACAGAGTCAATGTGCGGGGTCACAGATAAGTCGAGGTAATATGTACATGTAGGTAGAGTTGAAGTGACTATGCATAGATAATAAACAGAGTAGCAGCAGCGTAAAAGAGGGGGTGGTGTGGGGGTCAATGCAAATAGTCCGGTTAGCCATTTGATTAGCTGTTCAGGAGTGTTATGGCTTGGGGGTAGAAGCTGTTAAGAAGCCTTTTGGGCCTAGACTTGGCGCTCCGGTACCACTTGCCGTGCGGTAGCAGAGAGAACAGTCTATGACTAGGGTGGCTGGAGTCTTTGACAATTTTTAGGGCCTTCCTCTGACACCGCCTGGTATAGAGGTCCTGGATGGCAGGAAGCTTGACCCCAGTGATGTACTGGGCCGTAAGCACTACCCTCTGTAGTACCTTGCGGTCGGAGGCTGAGCAGTTGCCATACCAGGCAGTGATGCAACCAGTCAGGATGCTCTCGATGGTGCAGCTGTAGAACGTTTTGAAGATCTGAGGTAGTTTGTTGGTGATGTGGACACCAAGGAACTTGAAGCTCTCAACCTGCTCCACTACAGCCCCGTCGATGTGGGGGCTTGCTCGGTCCTCTTTTTCCTTTAGTCCACAATCATCTCTTTTGTCTTGATCACGTTGAGGGAGAGGTTGTTATCCTGGCACCAAACGGCCAGGTCTCATCGTTGTCGGTGTTCAGGCCTACCACAGTTGTGTCGTCTTAAAACTAAATGATGGTGTTGGAGTCGTGCCTGGCCATGCAGTCATGGGTGAACAGGGAGTACAGGAGAGGACTGAGCACGCACCCCTGAGGGTTCCCCTGTGTTGAGGATCAGAGAGGCAGATGCGTTGTTACCTACCATTACCACCTGGGGCGGCCCGTCAGGAAGTCCAGGATCCAGTTGCAGAGGGAGGTGTTTAGTCCCAGGATCCTTAGCTTAGTGATGAGCTTTGAGGGCACTATGGTGTTGAACACTGAGCTGTAGACAATGAATAGCATTCTCACGTAGGTGTTCCTTTTGTCCAGGTGGGAAAGGGCAGTGTGGAGTGCAATATAGATTGCATCATCTGTGGATCTGTTGGGGCGGTATGCAAATTGGAGTGGGTCTAGGGTTTCTGGGATAATGGTGTTGATGTGAGCCATGACCAGCCTTTCAAAGCACTTCGTGGCTACAGACTTGAGTGCTACGGGGCGGTAGTCATTTAGACAGGTTACCTTAGTGTTCTTGGGCACAGCGACTATGGTGGTCTGCTTGAAATATGTTGGTATTATAGACGCAGTCAGGGACAGGTTGAAAATGTCAGTGAAGACACTTGCCAGTTGGTCAGCGCATGCTCAGAGTACACGTCCTGGTAATCCGTCTGGCCCTGCGGCCTTGTGAATGGTGACCTGTTTAACGGTCTTACTCACATCGGCTACGGAGAGCGTGATCACACAGTCGCCCGGAACAGCTGATAATCTCATGTATGCTTCAGTGTTGCTTGCCTCAAAGCAAGCATTAAAGTCATTTAGCTCGTCTGGTAGGCTCGTGTCACTGGGCAGCTCGTGGCTGTGCTCAGTTTGCAAGCCCTGCCACATCCGACGAGCATCGGAGATGGTGTATTACGATTCAATCTTAGTCCTGTATTGACGCTTTGCCTGTTTGATGGTTAGTCGGAGGGCATAGTGGGATTTGTTATAAGCGTCCTTGAACGCAGCTGCTCTACCCTTTTAGTTCAGTGCGGACGTTGCCTGTAATCCATGGCTTCTGGTTGGGGAATGTCCATACGGTCACTGTGGGGACGACGTCATGGATGCACTTATTGATGAAGCCAGTGACTGATGTGGTGTACTCCTCAATGCCATCGGAAGAATCTCAGAACATATTCCAGTATGTGCTAGCAAAACCGTCCTGTAGCTTAGCATCTGCATCATCTGACCACTTCTTTATTGACCGAGTCACTGGTGCTTCCTGCTTTAGTTTTTGCTTGTAAGCAGGAATTAGGAGGATAGAGTTATGGTCAGATTTGCCAAATTGAGGGAGAGCTTTGTACGCGTCTCTGTTTGTGGTGGTCTAGAGTTTTTTTTCCTCTGGTTGCTCATTTAACATGCTGGTAGAAATTAGGTCAAACAGATTTAAGTTTCCCTGCATTGAAGTCCCCGGCCACTAGGAGCGCTGCCTCTGGATGAGCGTTTCCTGTTTGCTTATGGCCTTATACTGCTCATTGACTGCGGTCTTAGTGCCAGCATCGGTTTGTGGTGAAAAATATAGCTGAAAACTCTCTTGGTAAATAGTGTGGTCTACAGCTTATCATGAGATACTCTACCTCAGGCGAGCAAAACCTCGAGACTTCCTTTATATTACATTTCATGCACCAGCTGTTGTTTACAAATATACACAGACCGCCACCCCTTGTCTTACCGGAGGCAGCTGTTCTAGCTTGCCGATGCAGCGTATATCCCACCAGCTGTATGTTATCCATGTCGTCGTTCAGCCACGACTCGTTGAAACATAAGATATTACAGTTTTTAATGTCCCGTTAGTAGGATATCCGTGATCGTTGTTCGTCTATTTTGTTATCCAATAATTGTACATTGGCTAATAGGACTGATGGTAGAGGCAGATTACCCACTCGCCGTTGGATCTTTACAAGGCACCCTGACCTACGTCCCTGATATATCAGTCTCTTTCTCATGCGAATGATGGGGATTTGGGCCTTTTCGGGTGTCTGAAGAAAATCCTTCGACTCGTTAAAGAAAAGATCTTAGTCCAGTACGAGGTGAGTAATCGTTGCCCTGATATCCAGAAGCTCTTTCCGGTCATAAGAGACGGTGGCAGAAACATTATGTACAAAATAAGTTGCAAATAATGTGAAAAAACACACACAATAGCACAATTGGTATTTATACTAAAATGGCAGCCATCTCCTCCGGCGCCATTCTTTTAAGGTTTGAGGAGTTAGAGAGGTAACTTTGGTCAACTCGTAGATCAACTTGGGATAACCGGTCATACGAAAGTGGCTCACCTTTTAGCCAAGTACATTTCCATGGCAACTAATCCGTCAGAACTAACCTGCTCTGGGGCAGGCTAACTCACGGCTAACTCCACTTACCCTAAATGAAATTAGCCGTGAGTTGAGGAACAATGAAATCAGATTCCCTCCCACGATTGCATCGTCATTCCCTTCATTTGAGGAAGACGACTGATTTTAAATATTTTATTTGTGTAAATAAAACTATATACAGGACCAGTCAAAAGTTTGGACACACCTACTCATTCAAGGGTTTTTCTTTATTTATACTATTTTCTACATTGTAGAATAATAGTGAAGACCTAAAAACTATGAAATAACACATATGGAATCATGTAGTAACCAAAAGAGTGTAAAATAAATCAAAATAAATTTGAGATTTGAGATTCTTCAAATAGCCACCCTTTACCTTGATGACAGCTTTGCACACTCTTGGCATTCTCTCAACCAGCTTCACCTGGAATGCTTTTGCAACAGTCTTGAAGGAGTTCCCACATATGCTGATCACTTGTTGGCTGCTTTTCCTTCACTCTGCAGTCAGACTCATCCCCAACCATCTCAGTTGGGTTGAGGTCGGGGGATTGTGGAGGCCAGGTCATCTGATGCAGCACTCCGTCACTCTCCTTCTTGGTAAAATAGCCCTTACACAGCCTGGAGGTATGTTGGGTCATTGTCCTGTTGAAAAACAAATGATATTCCCACTAAGCCCAAACCAGATGGGATGGCATATCGCTGCAGAATGCTGTGGTAGTCATGCTGGTTAAGTGTGCCTTGAATTCTAAATGAATCACAGACCATGTCACCAGCATAGCACCATAACACCACCTCCTCCATGCTTTACGGTGGGAACTACACATGCGGAGATCATCCGTTCACCCACACTGCGTCTGGAACCGAAATTCCGGTCTAATGTCCATTGCTCGTGTTTCTTGGCCCAAGCAGGTCTCTTCTTCTTATTGGTGTCCTTTAGTAGTGGTTTCTTTGCAGCAATTCGACCACGAAAGCCTGATTCACACAGTCCCCAATGAACAGTTGATGTTGAGATGTGTCTGTGACTTGAACTCTGTGAAACATTTATTTGGGCTTATTTCTGAGGCTGGTAACTCTACTGAACGTATCCTCTGCAGCAGAGGTAACTCTGTCTTCCATTCCTGTGGCGGTCCTCATGAGAGCCAGTTTCATCATAGCGCTTTATGGTTTTTGCGACTGCACTTGAAGAAACGTTCAAAGTTCTTAAATGTCAGTACTGACTGACCTTCATGTCTTAAAGTAATAATGGACTGTCGTTTCTCTTTGCTTATTTGAATATATATATACTTCTCCCAAGGGTAAAGAAACTCAAAAGGGGTGATGATATTAATTAACAGTAATTTCGATCTGAATGTGCAAATTGTCCAAACAGATCTGCAAGGTACCATAAACAGATATGGCTCATTAACCTTTACGGACCAAATAATGATGATCCACACTTCTTTGACAATATATATAATATATTATCAACCCTGCAAGCAATACAAAACTCTATTATTATGGTGGGAGATTATAATACTGTTTTAAATAGCTCAATGGGCTGTAAAGGACATCACACTACAAACTATCACCCTCATGCTCTTAAGGAAATCATGAATGTCATGGATACATTAGAACTAGTAGATATATGGAGTCTTAAATATCCTGACAAGTGAGATATACATGGCGGAGACTCAATCAAGCTAGTCGTCTTGACTTCTTTCTTATGTCATTCTCGTTAGCACCAAAAGTGTAAAAAGTGTTGATGGGGGACAGAATGCGGTCGGACCATCATATAATTGGCATATACATTCCTCTTACTGAATTTCCACGTGGGTGAGCATATTGGAAATTTTATCAAAGCCTATTTGATGATAACTTGTTTTTAACTAGGACGGAGGAATTTATTACTGATTTTTTCCGACATAACATAGGTACAGCAAATCCCCTTATTGTATGGGACACTTTTAAATGTGCTTTTAGAGGCCATGCAATTCAGTACTCGATAACAAAAGCAATTTAGGTCAAGAGTCCAAACTAACAAAGGAAATAGAAGGTCTAACAGAACAGATACAGTGGGGGAAAAAAGTATTTAGTCAGCCACCAATTGTGCAAGTTCTCCCACTTAAAAAGATGAGAGAGGCCTGTAATTTTCATCATAGGTGCAAATTATGGTGGAAAATAAGTATTTGGTCACCTACAAACAAGTAAGATTTCTGGCTCTCACAGACCTGTAACTTCTTCTTTAAGAGGCTCCTCTGTCCTCCACTCGTTACCTGTATTAATGGCACCTGTTTGAACTTGTTATCAGTATAAAAGACACCTGTCCACAACCTCAAACAGTCACACTCCAAACTCCACTATGGCCAAGACCAAAGAGCTGTCAAAGGACACCAGAAACATAATTGTAGACCTGCACCAGGCTGGGAAGACTGAATCTGCAAGCAGCTTGGTTTGAAGAAATCAACTGTGGGAGCAATTATTAGGAAATGGAAGACATACAAGACCACTGATAATCTCCCTCGATCTGGGTCTCCACGCAAGATCTCACCCCGTGGGGTCAAAATGATCACAAGAACGGTGAGCAAAAATCCCAGAACCACACGGGGGGACCTAGTGAATGACCTGCAGAGTGCTGGGACCAAAGTAACAAAGCATACCATCAGTAACACACTACGCCGCCAGGGACTCAAATCCTGCAGTGCCAGACGTGTCCCCCTGCTGAAGCCAGTACATGTCCAGGCCCGTCTGAAGTTTGCTAGAGTGCATTTGGATGATCCAGAAGAGGATTGGGAGAATGTCATATGGTCAGATGAAACCAAATTATAACTTTTTGGTAAAAACTCAACTCGTCGTGTTTGGAGGACAAAGAATGCTGAGTTGCATCCAAAGAACACCATACCTACTGTGAAGCATGGGGGTGGAAACATCATGCTTTGGGGCTGTTTTTCTGCAAAGGGACCAGGACGACTGATCCGTGTAAAGGAAAGAATGAATGGGGCCATGTATCGTGAGATTTTGAGTGAAAACCTCCTTCCATCAGCAAGGGCATTGAAGATGAAACGTGGCAGGGTCTTTCAGCATGACAATGATCCCAAACACACCGCCCGGGCAACGAAGGAGTGGCTTCGTAAGAAGCATTTCAAGGTCCTGGAGTGGCCTAGCCAGTCTCCAGATCTCAACCCCATAGAAAATCTTTGGAGGGAGTTGAAAGTCCGTGTTGCCCAGCGACAGCCCCAAAACATCACTGCTCTAGAGGAGATCTGCATGGAGGAATGGGCCAAAATACCAGCAACAGTGTGTGAAAACCTTGTGAAGACTTACAGAAAACGTTTGACCTGTGTCATTGCCAACAAAGGGTATATAACAAAGTATTGAGAAACTTTTGTTATTGACCAAATACTTATTTTCCACCATAATTTGCAAATAAATTCATTAAAAATCCTACAATGTGATTTTCTGGATTTTTTTATCTCATTTTGTCTGTCATAGTTGACGTGCACCTATGATGAAAATTACAGGCCTCTCTCATCTTTTTAAGTGGGAGAACTTGCACAATTGGTGGCTGACTAAACATTTTTTCCCCCCACTGTATATAGCAATAAAAACTGTAACATAGAGGCTCAGAATAAATTAGAGGAAAAACAAAAAGAAATGGAGAAACTTATTCAAGAAAGATCAAGTGTAAAATATTATAAAAAATAAAGCAAACTGGATGGAATATGGGGAAAAATGCACCATATTATTTTTTAACCTTCAACATAGAAATGCTACCAAAGATAATTTACTGAAACTGGTTACAAATGACGGAGTCACCCATGATTCACCAAATTATATTTTGAAGGAGGAAGCAAAGTACTTTAAGCATATGTTTTCATTTCAGTCGCCTCCATCTCCTCTAACTGAAGCTAATTGTAGGGATTTTTTTCTATTGATAATGTAACATTAACAGCCATACAGAAAGACTCATGTGAAGGTGAAATTACAGAGGAGTAAGTTCTGGATGCAATTAAAGACTTGGTCGATATATTGGCTATAATATAAGGCAAGTACTGGAAACAATAGAACACTATGAAAAATCTGGGAAACCAGGCCTACTGTTCATAGCAGACTTTGAAAAGGCATTTGATAAAGTACGACTGGAGTTTATATATTAATGCCTGGAGCATTTCAATTTTGGAGAATCTCTTATGAAATGGGTTAAAATCATGTATAGTAACCCTAGGTGTAAAATAGTAAATAATGGCTATTTCTCAGAAAGTTTTAAACTGTCAAGAGGAATAAAACAAGGTTCTCCACTATCGGCATATCTATTTTAGCTATTAAAATCAGATCTAACAATAATATTAAGGGATTCGAAATCCAGGGCTTAAAAACAAAGGTGTCATTGTACGCTGATGATTCATGTTTTCTTTTAAATCCACAACGAATCCACAGCCTCATAGAGGATCTAGATACATTTTATAACCTCTCTGGATTACAACCAAATTATGATAAATGTACTATATTACATATTGGATCACTAACTACATTACCATGTAGTTTACCAATAAAATGGTCTGATGGTGATATACTCGGAATACATATCCCAAATGAAATACATGATCTCACTCCAATAAATTTAAATAGAAAGTTAGCAAAAATAGATAAGATCTTGCTACCATGGAAAGGTAAATACCTGTCTATTTGTGGAAAAATCACACTGATTAACTCTTTAGTATTATCCCAGTTTACCTATTTGCTTATGGTCTTGCCTACGCCTAGCAAACCGTTTTTTAAATTATATAAGAAAAAAATATTCAATTTTATTTGGAACGGCAAGCCAGACAAAATTAAATGGGCCTATTTATATACTGAATATGAATTCGGGGGACATAAAATTAAATATTAAAGCATTAGACCTATCACTAAAAGCTTCATTCATACAAAAGTTATACTTAAATCCGAACTGGTTCTCTAGCAAATTAGTAAGATTGTCTCACCCCATGTTCAAGAATGGCCTTTTTCCCTTTATTCAGATTACAACCACTCACTTTCAGTTATTTGAAAAGGAAATCATCTCCCAAATATCACTATTTCTAAAACAAGCCATAGAAAGTTGGTTGCAATTTCAATGTAATCCTCCAGAAACGACAGAACAAATAATGCAACAAATATTGTGGTTCAACTCAAATATACTCATTGATAAAAAAACATAATTTATTTAATTTAAAAAAAAGGTATAATCTTCATAAATGATATCATCGGTAGGACTGGTGGAGTTATGTCGCACATGCAGCTAACAAAAACATATGGAAATGTCTGCTCTACCCAAAATTACAACCAAATAATTGCAGCATTACCGCAAAAATGGAAGAGGAAAGTGGAAGGGGGAAAAAGTAAGGAACTTGTCGGTCGGCCCTACATTAAAGAACATAATTGGTTAAAGAAAATTGTGATAAATAAAAAAGTATACCAGTTTCATTTAAGGACCAAAGGATTGACAGCCGTCCCATATAGATTGCAAAATAGTTGGGAAGAGATTTTTGACGTACCGATTCCATGGCATAGCGTTTATGAACTGATACTCAAAACAACGCCAAATTCAAAACTTAGAATTTTTCAATTGAAATTATTATACAAAATTCTTGCAACCAGTAGAATGTTATATATGGGGGGATACAATCTTCCCAGCTCTGCAGATTTTACTGCGAAGAGACAGAATCATTAGATCATTTGTTTTGGTATTGTCCATTTGTAGCTTGTTTTTGGACACAGGTCCAGGAATGGCTGAAGGATTGCAATATTTACCTGGAGCTAACCCTGCAGATAGCACTACTTGGTGATCTGAAAAGTCATAGTCAATCGATCAATAATATAATAATACTTTTAGCAAAAATGTTTATTTTCAATTTAGAATCTGTAGAAACAATGAGAATAGAAGGGTTCAGATCCTTTGTGAAACATCACAGTACAATATATGGCAAATAGAAATCCAATACGGATGGTGTTAAGAGATAGATGGGAGTTGTCGAATGGAGCTGAAGGATGGGACTAATAACAACTAACAACAACTAATAATAACAAGATAACTAATGTAAAGCATACTGTGTCCATAATAAGTATATAGGTTATAGGTTGAGAGCGTTTGTGAAAGAGCACAGTTAGAAAGATATGGCATATAGAAGCAAACCGGATGGACATCATGAAAATGATCGCAGAGGTAGTGGAAGTTCAGGAGTAAAAACAAACAAAATATAATTATTGTAAAATTGACTGTGTCCATAAAATGTACATAATATGTATACGCTGGAAGTAGAGGCCTAAGCGTTGTTGTTCACTAGTTTACTCCAATTAGGGAAGGGGTGGTGGGGGTTGGAAAGTAATAAAGGGAAATATATTTTTTTAAAGGATGGAGGGAGGGAAAAAAGTATTTGATCCCCTGCTGATTTTGTACGTTTGCCCACTGTCAAAGACATGATCAGTATATATTTTTAATGGTAGGTTTATTTGAACAGTGAGAGACAGAATAACAACAACAAAATATCCAGAAAAACGCATGTCAAAAATATTATAAATTGATTTGCATTTTAATGAGGGAAATAAGTATTTGACCCCTCTGCAAAACATGACTTGGTGGCAAAACCCTTGTTAGCAATCAGAGGTTAGACGTTTCTTGTAGTTGTCCACCAGGTTTGCACACATCTCAGGAGGGATTTTGTCCCACTCCTCTTTGCAGATCTTCTCCAAGTCATTAAGGTTTCGAGCCTGATGCTTGGCAACTCAAACCTTCAGCTCCCTCCACAGATTTTCTATGGGATTAAGGTCTGGAGACTGGCTAGGCCACTCCAGGACCTTAATTTGCTTCTTCTTGAGCCACTCCTTTGTTGCCTTGGCCGTGTGTTTTGGGTCATTGTCATGCTGGAATACCCATCCACGACCCATTTTCAATGCCCAGGCTGAGAGAATGAGGTTCTCACCCAAGATTTGACGGTACATGGCCCCGTCCATCGTCCCTTTGATGCGGTGAAGTTGTCCTGTCCCCTTAGCAGAAAAACACCCCCAAAGCATAATGTTTCCACCTCCATGTTTGACGGTGGGGATGGTGTTCTTGGGGTCATAGGCAGCATTCCTCCTCCTCCAAACACGGCGAGTTGAGTTGATGCCAAAGAGCTCAATTTTGGTCTCATCTGACCACAACACTTTCACCCAGTTCTCCTCTGAATCATTCAGATGTTCATTGGCAAACTTCAGATGGCCCTGTATATGTGCTTTCTTGAGCAAGGGGACCTTGCGGGCGCTGCAGGATTTCAGTCCTTCACTGCGTAGTGTGTTACCAATTGTTTTCTTGGTGACTATGGTCCCAGCTGCCTTGAGATCATTGACAAGATCCTCCCGTGTAGTTCTGGGCTGATTCCTCACCGTTCTCATGATCATTGCAACTCCACGAGGTGAGATCTTGCATGGAGCCCCAGGCCGAGGGAGATTGACAGTTATTTTGTGTTTCTTCCATTTGCGAATAATCGCACCAACTGTTGTCACCTTCTCACCAAGCTGCTTGGCGATGGTCTTGTAGCCCATTCCAGCCTTGTGTAGGTCTACAATCATGTCCCTGACATCCTTGGAGAGCTCTTTGGTCTTGGCCATGGTGGAGAGTTTGGAATCTGATTGATTGATTGCTTCTGTGGACAGGTGTCTTTTATACAGGTAACAAGCTGAGATTAGGAGCACTCCCTTTAAGAGTGTGCTCCTAATCTCAGCTCGTTACCTGTATAAAAGATACCTGGGAGCCAGAAATCTTTCTGATTGAGAGGGGGTCAAATACTTATTTCCCTCATTAAAATACAAATCAATTTATAACATTTTTGACATGCGTTTTTCTGGATTTTTTTGTTGTTATTCTGTCTCTCACTGTTCAAATCAACCTACCATAAAAATTATAGACTGATCATTTCTTTGTCAGTGGGCAAACGTACAAAATCAGCAGGGGATCAAATATTTTTTTTCCTCACTGTATATATATAATGTTGCTACAGTGAGGGAAAAAAGTATTTGATCCCCTGCTGATTTTGTACGTTTATATAACAGTAAGTTGAGCCAGCTTGTGTGTGTGTGTGTGTGTGTTTCTGTTCAAACAAACATGATTTTCTGGTTTATTTTCAAGAAGAATATGTGTTCCAGAGATGTGGTCGTTCGGTTTCCAGAGATGTGGTCGTTCGGTTTCCAGAGATGTGGTCGTTTGGTTTCTCTAGCCTGCATACGTCCACACACGTATCTCTGGAACACATTTTCTTCTTGAAGATAAACCAGAAAATCCTGTTTGGTTGAACAGAAACACACACAAGCTGGCTCAACTTACTGTACACATGCAGACTGATGCCAAATACACACACACACTCACATTCAAACTCACCACACACTGCTGCTATTGTCTATTAACTATCCTGTTGCCTATTCACTTTACCCCTACCTATATGTACATAGCTACCTCAATTACCTCGTACCCTTGCACATCGACTCGGTACTGGTAATCCCTGTATATAAAGTGTATTCGGAAAGTATTTAGACCCCTTGACTTTTTCCACATTTTGTTACGTTACAGCCTTATTCTAAAATTGATTAAATATACTTTTTTATCATCAATCTATACACAATACCCCATAATGACAAAGCGAAAACAGGTTTCTTGAAATGTTTGCACATTTATTAAAAATAAAAAACAGAAGTATTCAGACCCTTTAATATGAGACTCGAAATTGAGCTCAGGTGCATCCTGTTTCCATTGATCATCCTTGAGATGCTTCTACAACTTGATTGGAGTCCACCTGTGGTAAATTCAATTAATTGGACATGATTTGGAAAGGCACACACCTGTCTATATAAGGTCCCACAGTTGACAGTGCATGTCAGAGCAAAAACCAAGCCATGAGGTCGAAGGAATTGTCCGTAGAGCTCCGAGACAGGATTGTGTCGAGGCACAGATCTAGGGAAGGGTACCAAAACATTTCTGCAGCATTGAAGGTCCCCAAGAGCACAGTGGGCTCCATCATTCTTAAATGGAAGAAGTTTGGAACCACTAAGACTCTTCCTAGAGCTGGCCGCCCAGCCAAACTGAGCAATCGGGGGAGAAGGGCCTTTGTCAGGAAGGTGACCAAGAACCCGATGGTCACCCTGACAGAGCTCCAGAGTTCCTCTGTGGAGATGGGAGAACCTTCCAGAAGGACAACCATCTCTGCAGCACTCCACCAATCAGGCCTTTATGGTTGAGTGGCCAGACGGAAGCCATTCCTCAGTAAAAGGCACATGACAGCCCGCTTGGAGTTTGCCAAAAGGCACCTAAAGGACTCTCAGACCATGAGGAACAAGCACTCTAACCACCTGCCAGCTCGACCCATCTCCTCCTCCCTTCTCCAAGCCATCTCTGGAGACCTTCTCCCATTCCTCACTTCCCTCATCAACTCATCCCAAAATGGCCAGAGTTGCTCCCCTCCTCAAGAAACCAACACTCGACCCCTTTGTCAAAAACTACAGACCAGTATCCCTTCTTTCTTTTCTTTCCAAAACACTTCTGCGTTGTGTCTCTGACCAACTCTCTCGCTATCTTTCTCCGAATTATCTTCTTGACCCTAACCAGCCAGGCTTCAAGACAGGTCACTCAACCGAGACTGCTCTCTGTGTCACGGAGGCTCGCCGCACTGCCAAAGCTGAACCTCCACTGTTCTCATCCTCCTAGATCTATCCACTGCCTTCAACACCGTTAACCATCAGATCCTCCTCTCCACCCTTTTAGGGCTGGGCATCTCAGGCTTTGCACACTTTTGGATTGCATCCTACCTGGGAGGCCGCTTCTACCAAGTGACGTGGAGAGGATCTTTGTCTGGTGCACTACTGGTGTCCCGCAGGACTCGGTCCCCTCTCCTCTCTATACACGAAGTCACTCGGCTCCGTCATATCCTCACATGGTCTCTCCTATCATTGCTATAGGGATGACACTCAACTACTTTTCTCCTTCCCCCTTCTGACACCCAGGTGACGGCATGCATCTCTGCATACCTGGCAGATATGTATCTCGGCTTGGATGTCGGCCCACCGCTGCTCTTCCTCCCGGAGAAGGTCTGCCCGCTCCAAGACCACTCTGTCATGGTTGACAACTCCATGCTGTCCCCTCCCAGAGTGCAAAGAACCTTAGCGTGACCCTGGACAACAACCTGTCGTTCTCTGCAAACATCAAAGCAGTGACTCGCTCCTGCAGGTTCATGCTCTACAACAACCGTAGAGTAACTTATCCAGAATGCTGCAGCCCGCCTGGTGTTTAACCTTCCCAAGTTCTCCCATGTCACCATGCTCCTCCGCACACTCCACTGGCTTCCAGTCGAAGCTCGCATCCACTGCAAGACTATGGTACATGCCTACGGCGCAGCAAGAGGAAATGCCCCTCCCTTCCGTCAGGCTATGCTCCAACCCTATATACCCCAACCCGAGTACTCCATTCCGCCACCTCTGGTCTCTTGGCCCTCCCACCCCTACGGGAGGGAAGCTCCTGTTTAGCTATTTCAAGCTCTTCTCTGTCCTGACACCCCAATGGTGGAACCAGCTTCCCCCTGAAGCTAGGACAGCAGAGTCCCTGCCCATCTTCGGAAAACATCAAACCCTACCTCTTCAAAGAAAATTGCCTTTCCTGAACTAACACTCGCTCTTGACTCTTTTCCCCCCTACTAGCACTGACTTTGCTGATAGCTACTTTATTGAGTAAAAATGTACTTACTATGACTGAGATGTGGTTGTCCCACCTAGCTATCTTAAGATAAATGCACTAACTGCAAGTCACTCTGGATAAGAGCTTCTGCTAAATGACTAAAATGTAAATGGTGTTTTGGCTTGCCTTGTGACATTAGTTAATAGACAAATAACAAAAAGAGTTCCAAACCTCTCTACCAATAACAGCTGGTTTTCAGTTTTCCCCTCCCCACTCAGACCACTCCCAAACAGTCCTAGTATTTTGTTTTGCTAAAAAGTAAATGTAGTTTATTTTTGACCAATTTGATGGACAAGGTACTTAATTGTTACCCAGACATGAATTGATATTGATATAAAACGACTGCATTGGGACTTTATTTTAATTTAATTGTATATGTAATTCTATGACTGTGAGGCCAAAGATCTCCCTGGCTCTGTGTGTATGCAGGCAGAGATGGTGTAGTGTGATGCTTCAATATACACAAGACACCCTTGTGTAAATCCCCCAGCCAACCCAGTGTGGCCCTGAATATAAAGGCTAATCTAATAGACAGTGATGACTCTGTGTAAGTGGAGGGTCTGCTAGTGTTTCTGCCTCTGCTGCGTACTCACATATTTTGACAAGATGAAGCCCACAATTAATCTTAATTACCAGCAGTTTAACCTCTAATGTCCTGAAACATCCACAGAATCCACAAAGTACCATACCTTGCTTTGTGAAAAACGACCAGTTGAATTGCTCTGTGACTGAAGAATATATTTGGAGTTGTAGATTTGCACAATAAAATGACAAACCCAAACCTCAAGTCATTTTGCAACTCAAGTGTTGTTTTGGTATACATTTTTTTATAGCACCTATGTTTTAGACCTCCGTGTTGTACGCTGAACAAAAATATAAACGCAACATGCAAAAAGTTATATGATTTTACCGAGTTACAGTTAATATAAGGAAATCAGTCAATTGAAATAAATAAATTAGGCCCTAATCTATGGATTTCACATGACTGGGAATACGGATATGCATCTGTCACAGATACCTTTAAAAAAAAGTTAGGGGAGGGGATCATAAAACCAGTCAGTATCTGGTGTGACCACCACGGCGGATGAATGTCACGACGATGGGCCTCAGGATCACTTCATGGGATCTCTGTGCATTCAAATTGCCATCGATAAAATACAATTGTGTTCGTTGTCCGTTGCTTATGCCTGCCCATACCATAACCCCACCACCACCATGGGGTTCACAACTTTGACATCAGCAGACCGCTTGCCCACACAATGCCATACATGCTGTCTTTCATCTGTCCGGTACAGTTGAAACCAGGATTCATCCGTGAAGAGCACACTTCTCCAGCATGCCAGTGGCCATCGAAGATGAGCATTTGCCCACTGAAGTTGATTACGAACTGCAGTCAGGTCAAGACCCTGGTCAGAATGACGAGCACGCAGATGAGCTTCACTGAGACGGTTTCTAACAGTTTGTGCAGAAATTCTTCGTTTGTGCAAACCCACAGTTTCATCAGCTGCCTGGGTGGCTGGTCGCAGATGATCCCGCAGGTGGAGAAGCCGGATGTGGAGATCCTGGACTGGACTGGCGTGGTTACATGTGGTCTGCAGTTGTGAGGCCGGTTGGACGTACTGCCAAATTCTCTAAAATGACGTTGGAGGCGGCTTATGGTAGAGAAATTAACATTCAATTATCTGGCAACAGCTCTGGTGGACATTCCTGCAGACAGCATGCCAATTGCACTCTCCCTCAACACTTGAGACATATGTGGTGTGTTGTGTGACAAAACTGCACATTTTAGAGTGGCCTTTTATTGTCCACAGCACAAGGTGCACCTGTGTAATGATCATGCTGTTTAATCAGCTTCTTGATATGCCACACCTGTCAGGTGGATGGATTATCTTGGCAAAGGAGAAAGGCTCACTAACAGGGATGTAAACAAATTTCTGCACAAAATTTGAGAGAGATATGCTTTTTGTGCGTATGGAACATTTCTGAGATCTTTTATTTCAGCTCATGAAACATGGGACCAACACTTTACATGTTGAGTTTATATTTTTGTTCAGTGTAGTTTATTATGTTATGGAGGTGCATGCTCTCAGTAATGTCTGTCAGAGTTTGAGACCGACAGAGTTTCCTGTTGAAAGTGAGGTTGATTTGGCACTTGAGTAAATCAGAAGCGTAGGCTTAATAATGGGGTAAATAGCCACCACTTTATTTGTAAGATTGCTCCAGCTGCACGTGATGATGTAGGAAAGAGCATTACAGAGGTGTTACAGGGTAATGGTATGGCACAGAGAAGCTGTCCATAACTACAGGTAACTGCCAAAATAAAGGACACACCTGAGTAAATGAGGGATACAAAGTATATAGAAAGCAGGTGCTTCCACAAAGTTGTGTTTCTTAAGTTAATTAAGCAATTAACATCCCATGCTTAGGGTCATGTATAAAAATGCCCAGTTGCCCGTAATTCTGGCTGCCATGGCTAGAAGATGAAATCTCATTGACTTTGAAAGAAGGGTCTCAAATGAGCATAGGGGTTTTAAAGGGTGTGTGTGTGTCTGTCTGTCACCAGATCAACCCAATTGAACACTTATGGGAGATTCTGGAGCGGCGCCTCAGACATCGTTTTCCACCACCATCAACAAAACACCAAATTATGGAATTTCTCGTGGAAGAATGGATCCCTGCATCCCTCCAATAGACTTCTAGACACTTGTAGAATCTATGCTAAGGTGCATTGAAGCTGTCCGGGCAGCTCGTGGTGGCCCAACGCCCTATTAAGAGACTTTGTTTGTGTTTCATTTGTTTGGGCAGTTACCTGTATCTTGGACATTATACACAACATCCCCGCCATTTCCACTGAAGTAATTGTGACCGGTGACAAACTCAAACTTTGACACACATGGTATGGTGTCAGTGATGGAGAAAACATAGTTGGGTGGACTTTGAATATGTTTTTTTTTTTAATGAGTTGAATCATCACCAGTCAGAAATCAGACCTGTGTAGTCATAGCAGAGAGGGAGAGGCGAAGCGATAGGGTCGACTCCGCCCAAAACTGTCTGCGTAGATTAAGCAGACTTTGATTGCTTATAGCGTTAAGCAGACCAAGTGAGGATTTTTTTTGTATGGGGGTCAATGAGATAGTGTCGAATTTGGTCAAGATAAAAGTGAATTGCTATTTTGATAGGTGAGGCTTATTTGATTGAATAGAAGTTTCATAATGCTTATGTTGTTACGAGTGTATTTTATATGTTTTCTACAAAAGATAATTGGCTAGAATTTTCCCACCTGATCTCGCCTCCTCCCGCCTGCCTTTTGCCTTTGCGGACATGTATTACCATTGTTATAGTGGTCAGTCGACCATCTTTGGTCATAGTAATTGGATGATCTCTGACTTCGTGTTGCCTTTACCCTTCCTTGCTATGTGCTGGCAAAAGCTCTTGTTAGCCGTGACATGGCTGAACCTATGGCTGACAGCAGTCAATGGCTGTGTGGAAATTAAGATTAATTGATGACATAGGTCACTCATGCTGATTCACAATGAAAGAGGATGTTTTGAATATTAATTAACTTAACCAATTAAGATCATGTACACTTTCATGATGTTTCTGTGATTAGCATCACATAATATAGGGCAATCATTCACTACATTAGTATATTGTTTATATCTGTGTGTTAAAATAGTAATTGTTACTAATCTCATCATCGGTTAAAACCTTCCCTTTAAAACCTTTTGGAGCTCACGGTTGTCTTTGTCGTGACATAGGCTGGCCAATTCTCATCGTGTGAGAGAGAATGCACAGAATGGCATTTTCTGGAGCGAGGGGCTGGGGGTCAGCTCAAGGGAGTTCGGATGTAGCATGTGGGAGTGCTCAGGGCTGGATGTGTTATTGCTCACAAGGAGACAGATGGCGGTAATGTCTGTTCCATACAGTGCTCTACCCCTCCTGTTGACTGAAGACAGGCCCACACTGTTTCTATTGGGCACCACTGCCTTGGCTTTAAGTGTTGCTATGCAAAAAAACAATAAGATAACATCTTAAAACAGTGTCTTTCATTAGTGCCGGCTGTCAGCTGATCAACCGGTTACGGACTAATTTTCAGCCGGCTACATTTTCCATTTCATATTAACTAGGCTACTTTTCATTTAAAAGTTTCTATGCGCTTTCTATGCGCTAGTACGTGAGCCCTCTCCCGCTAGAATGAACGATATACATATTTTACCGATGTATTGATAGGATAGGCGCCTGTCAGTCACAACGTGAGCCACGACAGGGAAATGCTGCAGAGAGGGAGAGGCGAAGCGCGATGTTTCAGTCTCGCCAAAATCGGTCCAAAATAAGCCAAATGCGTTTGTTTCTATGGGCTTATTTTGGACCTAAAGGTTGTCACCTGCCTTCCCGCCTTTGGGACAACAACTCCCATTGTTAGGGCGGAGACATGAGCATCTCGTCATTATATAGCCTACAGATCTCTGGTTGCCGAATCGCATCGGGTGAAAGAGGCGTTCATTTGGCTCCCTAATTTGCATAGGCTACTGGTAGGCCCAGGTTTTTTGGCGATTATCTGCAGATTCATTATGAAAACATTTGATGAAGATGGTGAATCATCACTGCAAGAACAATAGGTAGTGGAAAACCTCATTCTGGTCCAAATATGATAAATGTAAAAAACTGACACCTGGAAAAACAAAACCTTTAATTAATTTTTCTAGATAATGTGGGCTATTTATGCTTACTTGCAGGTTCCTTCTCGACAATGCAACAACAATAAGAATATGTAAAAAAATAAGAATACCAACATAAAGTAAATGGTAGTAGATTCTACAAAATGTACACGTGTATCGGGATGGGGGGGCAAGTGTATAAATTGAACAGTATAATAAGAGTCTGGTAGCAGCAGTTGTGATGTGTGCTAAGGTGCAGAGAATCAGAGCAGATGGTCAGTCCAGTTCAAGTGTTCAGCAGTCTGATGGATTGTAGATAGAAACGGTCTCTGAGCCTGTTGGTATCAGACCTCATTCTCCGATTCCATCTGCCCGATGGGAGAGAACAGCTAGTGGCAGGGGTGTGTGGGGTCCTTGATGATGCTGTGTGTGTTCCTTATGCACTGTTTTGAGTAGATGTCCTGGATGGGTGGAAGCACATCCCGCTGGAGGGCCTTGCGGTTGTGGATGGCGCAATTACCGTTCCAGGCCGTGATGCAACAAGTCAGGATGCTATCGATGGTGCAGCGGTAGTATTTGGAGAGGACCCGGGGCGATATGCCACATTTCTTCAGCCACCTAAGGAAGTAGAGAAGCTGTTGCACCCTCTTGACAAGAGTGGTGGTGTTGTTGGTCCATGACAAGTCCTCAGTGATGTGGACGCAGAGGAATTTAAAACTTGTGACTCTCTTCTACAGTCTCATTGATGTGGATCTGGGCATGTTCCCTCCTCAATCAACTTGTTTTGCTGACGTTGAGGGAGAGGTTGTTGTCATGACACCACAATGCCAGTTCACTTACCTCCTCCCTATAGGCTGACTCGTTGTTGTTGGTTATAAGGCCTACAACTGTGGTGTCGTCAGCAAACTTGATGGAGTTGGTGTCGTCCAAAGCCACACAGTTGTGGGTGAACAGGGAGTACAGCAAAGAACTGAGGACACACCCCTGGGGGGCCCATGTGTTAAGAGTCAGTGTGGAGGAGGTGTTGTTGCCAATCCTCACAGCCTGTGGTCTGCCCGTCAGGAAGTCCAGGATCCAGTTGCAGAGGGTGGTGTCGAGACCAAGGGCTCTGAGCTTGGTGTCGAGCTTGGAGGGAACAATAGTGTTGAATGCTAAACTGTAGTCAATGAACAGCATTCTCCAATGGTGGAAAAGTAGCCAATTGTCATACTTGAGTAAAAGTAAAGATAAACTTTATAGAAAATGACTGAAGTAAAAGTGAAAGTCATGCAGTAAAATACTACTTGAGTGAAAGTCTAAAAGTATTCGGTTTTAAATATACTTAAGTATCAAAAGTAAATGTAATTGCTAAAATATACTTAAGTATCAAAAGTAAAAATATAAATAATTTCAAATTCCTTATATTAAGCGGCACAATTTTCTTATTTTATTTTATTTACAGTGAGCCAGGGGCACACTCCAAGCGTTTGTGTTTAGTGAGTCCGCCAGATCAGAGGCAGTAGGGATGACCAGGGATGTTCTCTTGATTAGTGCGTGAATTGGACCATTTTCCTGTCCTGTTAAGCATTCAAAATGTAACGAGTACCTTTGGGTGTCAGGGAAAATGTACATTATTTTCTTTAGGAATATAGTGGAGTAAAAGTATAAATAGTAAAGTACAGATACCCCCAGAAACTACTTAAGTAGTACTTTAAAGTATTTTTACTTAAGTAATTTACACCACTGGCATTCTCACATAGGTGTTCCTCTTGCCCAGATGTGTTATGGCCATGTGAATAGCGATGGAAATAGTGTCTTCCTTGGATCTGTTCGAGCGGTAGGCAAATTGGAGTGAGTCCAGTGTGCCTTTGTGAGTATTCACTCTTGAGAGATTTTCTCACCTCAGCCTCGGAGTGCGAAAGCACCTGGTCGTCCGGAGCAGCGAGAGTCTGCCTACATGGCTCGATATTGTCTGCCTCGAAGCAAGCATAGAATGTGTTAAGCTCGTCTGGGAGGGAGGCTTCGGTGGGCACCGCACAGCTGGATTTTCCTTTGTAGTCTGTAATGGTCTGTAGTCCTTGCCACATGCGATGCGAGTCTGTTCAATTCAAGTTTGAGTTTGTATTGTCTTTTTGCATCCCTAATGGATTTGTGGAGCTCGTACCTGCTTGCCTTGTAGGCATCGCCCACCACCGAGTCATCAGGGTTCATTCTGCTGACATTGAATGCTGTAGTACTGGCTCTCAGCATTGTACGAATATCTCCGTTCATCCACTAATCTCTGTTAATCTCAAGAGAAGATTAAGGTTAAATGTTAAAAAAGGTTTTATGTTCTCTTAGAAAACAGTACTGATTATATAGGCCTAGGCCTAGACCTAGACGATATCCAAAACAACTAACGATACACTGAATTCATACATTTTCAGTAATTTAAATTGTAAAGTCATGTCTTTCTACACAATACCACAAGTCATGTTTCCAATCTGGGAGGCAAACTCAATAAAGTATTCAATAATTTTGCTGTGTATTTCAGATGGAATCAAAGCATTAGAATGTACCAGAGGCCACCAAAATAGATCTTCTTCAACAACAAAAAATGTGCACCTGGCTGGCTACTTTATGTATTTGTGGAAAAAACAGTTAATACCAAGCACAATACAGTGAGTAGTAAGTACTGACTCCCCCACTTTGAGTTGGAAAGTCCTACTGGGAACTAAGGCCATGCGATGGGTCGGCCTGGTACTGCGTTGATGCAGAACTGGGGGAGGAGGATCACTCAACTGTCTGGGAGTATTAGCCTTTCCATGATGCTCTGTGAACTGGATCTGTCAGGAAGTGTAGTGGGCATGATTGTCTTCGCCGCTCTGCCCTATAGCGTCAGCTGCCTTGCAACTCTGGGATGTAGTTACAGTGATGCCGTGGTAGATGATCTGTGACTCAACTGGGAGAGGGCAGTCATTCTGTGAGACCTCCTCTCTGTAAACCACCATTACTATTATTATTATTACTATGGTCAGTCTACTCTGACTTTGCTGTAGTTTTTGTGTTGAGATGTTTTAATGCCTCCGGTGCTGTCATAGTTTTTCCGTTGGCTTACGGATGTAGCCAGTGGCTGAACTGAACAGGTGAGGTTCTGGGGATAACAAACCTATTAGTTGGGTTTGATGGATGCCTTCATTAAGGCCACCTCCCATGGCTGTAGCTCCACTGGCAAGGTGGCACCAGTGGAGAGGGTGGGTGGGGGGGGGGTGGGGGGGGGTGCGCCGAGGCTGTCGACTGACCGCGTCCTCCTCCTGTGCAAATTACAGTGGAGATAATACCATCAGCCTGGCTCAGCATTGTTGATGCTCCCCCTCCGTGATTATAGAGCCATACTGCAGAGGAGGCTTATTATGAGGCCTGGGGTCACGTGTTTAAATGCAGATGGATAGGACCCTCTGTGCATCGGTCACCATCACTTAGATCCCTGCCATTTGAAGACCCCCAGCCATTTTACTTACCATTTTAGTCCACTGGTTATGCTAATAGAACATTTTACAGAACATAACCATTTGCCCACTTTTATATGCAAAGTACAGTCACTGATCCCTGAACTGAAGTGCAGTCATAAATAAATATATATATATATATATATATACAGTGGGGAAAAAAAGTATTTAGTCAGCCACCAATTGTGCAAGTTCTCCCACTTCAAAAGATGAGAGAGGCCTGTAATTTTCATTATAGGTACACGTCAACTATGACAGACAAATTGAGATTTTTTCCCCCAGAAAATCACATTGTAGGATTTTTAATGAATTTATTTGCAAATTATGGTGGAAAATAAGTATTTGGTCACCTACAAACAAGCAAGATTTCTGGCTCTCACAGACCTGTAACTTCTTCTTGAAGAGGCTCCTCTGTCCTCCACACGTTAACTGTATTAATGGCACCTGTTTGAACTTGTTATCAGTATAAAAGACACCTGTCCACAACCTCAAACAGTCACACTCCAAACTCCACTATGGCCAAGACCAAAGAGCTGTCAAATGACACCAGAAACAGAATTGTAGACCTGAACCAGGCTGGGAAGACTGAATCTGCAATAGGTAAGCAGCTTGGTTTGAAGAAATCAAATGTGGGAGCAATTATTAGGAAATGGAAGACTACAAGACCACTCATAATCTCCCTCGATCTGGGGCTCCACGCAAGATCTCACCCAGTGGGGTCAAAATGATCACAAGAACGGTGAGCAAAAATCCCAGAACCACAAGAGGGGACCTAGTGAATGACCTGCAGAGAGCTGGGACCAAAGTAACAAAGCCTACCATCAGTAACACACTACGCCGCCAGGGACTCAAATCCTGCAGTGCCAGACGTGTCCCCCTGCTTAAGCCAGTACATGTCCAGGCCCGTCTGAAGTTTGCTAGAGTGCATTTGGATGATCCAGAAGAGGATTGGGAGAATGTCATATGGTCAGATGAAACCAAAATATAACTTTTTGGTAAAAACTCAACTCGTCATGTTTGGAGGACAAAGAATGCTGAGTTGCATCCAAAGAACACCATACCTACTGTGAAGCATGGGGGTGGAAACATCATGCTTTGGGGCAGTTTTTCTGCAAAGGGACCAGGACGACTGATCCGTGTAAAGGAAAGAATGAATGGGGCCATGTATCGTGAGATTTTGAGTGAAAACCTCCTTCCATCAGCAAGGGCATTGAAGATGAAACGTGGCTGGGTCTTTCAGCATGACAATGATCCCAAACACACCGCCCGGGCAACGAAGGAGTGGCTTCGTAAGAAGCATTTCAAGGTCCTGGAGTGGCCTAGCCAGTCTCCAGATCTCAACCCCATAGAAAATCTTTGGAGGGAGTTGAAAGTCTGTGTTGCCCAGCAACAGCCCCAAAACATCACTGCTCTAGAGGAGATCTGCATGGAGGAATGGGCCAAAATACCAGCAACAGTGTGTGAAAACCTTGTGAAGACTTACATAAAATGTTTGACCTGTGTCATTGCCAACAAAGGGTATATAACAAAGTATTGAGAAACTTTTGTTATTGACCAAATACTTATTTTCCACCATAATTTGCAAATAAATTCATAAAAAATCCTACAATGTGATTTTCTGGAATTTTTTTTCTCATTTTGTCTGTCATAGTTGACGTGTTCCTATGATGAAAATTACAGGCTTCTCTAATCTCTTTAAGTGGGAGAACTTGCACAATTGGTGGCTGACTAAATACTTTTTTTCCCCACTGTATATATATCAACATTATTTGAGGGCAGGAGACAGCTGGTCTCCAGCCAGTCTCCGTGCCCTGCTCCATACGCTGGTCCTCCACCACGGCATGCCTGCCTGCCCAACCCGGTACTGTCCAGTGGGTGATGCGTGGCGTGGGGCGGCCATATGGGGCTGGAGGTGGTGAACAGGGGGTCTCTCCAGATGGCCCACAGCCCCCCCCCCTCCCAGTCCCCTCCCCAACTCCTAGCTGACAGACAGCAAATGGCACTGTCCACTCCAATGACTCTGATGGCTTCACTTCACCAGAGGCACTTTCTCTGCCCCAGGACCATTCCTCCAGGTGCCCATGCAGGAAATGTATTCAGATCCTACACTCATTATGTTAATCAGAATTTCTTCCATTCACATGCAAAGTACGGGGGCATAATCTCGATAACATTATTACATTTCAATAGGAACAGAAAACTAAAGAGTAACGGTTCCTTTTTTCCCCACTGAGCTCTATTGGAGTACATGCTCAGCCCATTGGATAGAGCAAGGAGAAGTCTGTGTGAATGGAGTAAGAAGGAGGGATATAGCTTATTAAGCGTAGCGTAGCCAGGTGAGGCTGCATGTGTAGTCTGGTAGAAAGGGAACATCTCTTTGGTTATTAGTGCATCACTGAATAAGGAGAAATTGAGGTCTCAACCTTTGGGGTTTTCTGTGGAAATGCGTGTGGTGGCTTTGACCGGCCATTATAGAGTACATCTTGCAGGTTGGCTTCTGGTTCAGCCCTGTGACAGCTTGATGTATTGATATCCAGCTCACTGAGAAACCATCACCACCACTGGCCCAGCAATGATGAGAGGTTGATAGGTGCAGTTTGACTACATTTCTCGTCATATAAGCTCTAAGGATATCCAGCCGTGTTCCTCACAGTGAAGCCAGAGCTCTTATTTTGTCACTGAGAAAAACAATATACAGTAGGCTAGTTGTGCCGTGCAAAGCCAGACCTAGAGATGAATCTTATGTGACTGCACTAGCAACGCTCAGCTGTTTCACATTTGGCTGCGTTTTCTATGTGGTCGGCAGTCTTCTCCTCAAACTTTCAATAATTCTATTTTTTGGAGAGTGCTTCCTTTATATAGAATGTTGTATAGACTGTACCAACCACAGGGACTACACATTATGGGACGGTTTCAATTCTTGACATTCCCACTTCATAATAGGACGCTTTTTATTAAGGCCACTCCAGAGTCTACAGAAAGCCCTACAGCTACTTCCTCATTTAGAATACCTTGTGCTCTAACAGTTAAGCTACATAAACATTCTCTCCCTGTGTCTGCAGCCATCACCTCTTTCTGATTGAAGTGCCTCCAGTAAATGATAAAATTGGAACAGGTGGACGTGTTATTTAATGACATTTCTAAGTGGCTTTTCACTGAGAATCAGGCCATGAACAGTAAATGTCAAACACTACACTGGCCTTATGTTAACATGCTTATTTCTATGCTTACAGCGAGAGGAAAATACAATACATGTTGTTATCTATAATGAAATCAGGCTACACTTTTTATAAAGGAATATATTTTATTCAGCCCATTGTTCTTCCTCACCTTTTATTAAAATGCTCATTAGTAATCTGAAGGCATTTTTCCTTTCTTAATAGTATTGAGAGGTACATTTTCAATATCACCCATGCAAGTGAATATTAACCGGTACTGTAGTGGTGTGTGTGAACACTGTCTGAGAGGCATATTCAGAACAAGGGTAGATGCAGTGGTGGAAAAAGTACTCCATTTTAAAAGTAAAGATGCATTAATAGAAATTGACTCAAGTAAAAGTGAAAGTCACCCAGTAAAATACTACTTGAGTAAAAGTCTAAAAGTATTTGGTTTTAAATATACTTAAGTATCAAAAGTAAATGGAATTGCTAAAATGTACTTAAGTATCAAAAGTAAAAGTATAAATAATTTCAAGTTCCTTATATTAAGCAAACCAGACGGCACAATATTCTTGTTTTTTTTAAAGTTGACGGATAGCCAGGGGCACACTCCAACACTCAGACATAATTTACAAACGAAGCATTTGTGTTTAGTGAGTACGCCAGATCAGAGGCAGTAGGGATGACCAGGGATGTTCTCTTGATAAGTGTGTGAATTGGACCATTTTCCTGTCAAAATGTAACGAGTACTTTTGGGTGTCAGGGAAAATGAATGGAGTAAACAGTACATTATTTTCTTTAGGAATGTAGTGAAGTAAAAGTTGCCCAAAATATAAATAGTAAAGTAAAGTACAGATACCCCAAAAAACAACTTGTACTTTAAAGTATTTTTACTTAAGTACTTTACACCACTGGGTAGATGTACACTGTCTCCTTATCTTCTACAACATCTCACGGTGTGTTTGTTCCCGCTGAAATTAACACAGTGCCAAGCAATTAACGAAGTGTATACTTTGAACAACTGATTTGTTCATCCTGTGTATAGAAAACAAGCATATACATGCCCTTTACTCTAAGCTCCCTAGTCCTCTAGAGGAGAGAAACTTCACGCATGGCCAAGCCTGGACACATTTCCTCCTCTGTGGTCTGGACAATTATCCACGGAATGGACAATTTGGACATTGTTTGTCATCATGTGACCAGGGGCTTGTCACCATTGTTCAATCGAACACAGGCCAACTAGGGCATCATGCCCCTGCACCCATCTACCGGAAGTTGGATTGTTTTTCTTATACAGATACAGGGCCCTCTGTAGTTGTCCAGTTAATGTAACTAATGAAACTGGACATTTGCCTTTGTGCTGCTAAGAGCCATGGGGTTTGAGTCTTCCTCAACCTCCTTATTCTGGATGCACTGTGATTGGTAGTAGCAAGGAGGAGCTCTATAGTTTCCAGTTTGTTTATGTAATCTGAGTTGTGCTGATAACATTTTACTTGCTATAATTTCATATTGCATGCGTGACTCTCTTGGGTGCTGACTCTGTATGTATTTGAAAAAGTTGATTGATTTACTATTGTTCTTCCACATTCACAACAGATGGAAGGAATTTCTTTTGGCTTTCTTTTTGCATTAGACCTGGTCATTGCCAGTGTCCTGTAGGGAAAGAGATTTGCAGAATTCTCCTGGAGCATGAGCTGGAATCTAAAGTGTACTGCTTGAAAAATGAACAAAGACCGTTCACTGGGCTATTTTCGATACATACTGTATAAGACCAGCAGAACACATTCGGCTATCACTGCGGGTTGCATTTGAGGCGATATAAACTGTGTGTGTGTGTGTGTAATGCCAGGAGGAGGGTAAATCCTTTCCAACAATGGCTAAGTGTAAACAGCTTTTTGGACTGAATATCTAGCCCTTGGGTGGTTTCCTCTTATATCTGGGTTGTCCGTCAAGCCTCTGTGGCTGTCCTCAGGCAACTGGGCAATGGGGTTGCTTCATGCCTGGAAATACATGAAAGGTATTGGAGGCAGCAGAGGCTGTACGTGGAGGATTTTTTACACCAATGCCTCCACAAAGTGCATCCCTCCAGCTGTGGCCTATTGTATGGATGTGTGAACAAACATCCAACAAAATGCATCTCTCCTGAACAGGAGCCTTGGAAAGCCCGTAGAAAATGTTACAGAAACATGTAGCAAATTCATAGTAATGATCCTAAATTATTTTCTTCCCTTTACTCATAATCGCTTGGTCTAAAATTGCTCATCAGCTGCTAATATTTTTGGACTCAAGGTCAGGGTGATGTTATTGAGGAGGGTCGTGTTTTGCTTCGGTGCCTCCACAGATGATCATAATGTGGAGGGACAGCGCTTTAAAAAGAGCCATGGTGCAGCTATCTTCTTAAGGGGCTTTGGGCCTGAACCAGACTCTTAATAGCACTGTAATAGTACTCCTCCCTTTGGAAATGGATGTGTGAGGCAGGCGGGTTGGGAGGGGGAGGGAGTCCCAGAACAACAGTGCCTCTGGTGACTAAATGGAGAGGTATTGTGTTTTTCTGCCCAGGGTCTGTCTCCACTTACCTGGATGTGTCACACACACTAAGTCAGACCGGTTGGACTCATTTCCTAGTCTCACATTGTCATTGCACAATAGACCCCAGACGGCACTGCAAACTCCCTGAGCCACTCCTGTGCACGGCGGCACAGCGCTACACACGCCCTCAGCCATTCACAGATGAGGGAGGGCTGACTTTCTAGTGTCCTCTCCTCCTGCTGGTGATTCTTGTATGTTAAGTGTAAAGCAAACTATTTCCAGCCCTTTTTAATGACAGTCATAAAGTTCTCTCCAACTCCCAAACCTAATTTAACCAGGAATTGCCTGGTGGCTCCAATCGTTTTGAAAGCGACGTTGTTCGTTTTCTCTGCCCCTAAGTGAGGTTTGACCAAAGTTACAACTGAAGGTGAGCCAACCCCTCCTCACTCCAACCTGTATTGTCTCTATATTATTTATTACTGAATCCACCCAATAGGTCATTAATGGTTTATATTACTGGATAATGTTAATGGCTGCTTTAAAGGTCCACTATCATTTATGATGTTCCTTTGCATTCATAACCTGCCCCTTCAAATATGAGCATATTCTATTTTTAATTTGTCTGAATTGTCTAGAATTACAGTGGGGGAAAAAAGTATTTAGTCAGCCACCAATTGTGCAAGTTCTCCCACTTAAAAAGATGAGAGAGGCCTGTAATTTTCATCATAGGTACACGTCAACTATGACAGAAAAAGAATGTTTTTCTCCAGAAAATCACATTGTAGGATTTTTAATGAATTTATTTGCAAATTATAGTGGAAAATAAGTATTTGGTCACCTACAAACAAGCAAGATTTCTGGCTCTCACAGACATGTAGCTTCTCTGTCCTCATTTTACATTTTTTTTTACATTTTAGTCATTTAGCAGATGCTCTTATCCAGAGCGACTTACAGTTAGTGCATACATTATTATTTTTATTTTTTTCATACCCCATGTGGTCCTCCACTCGTTACCTGTATTAATGGCACCTGTTTGAACTTGTTATCAGTATAAAAGACACCTGTCCACAACCTCAAACAGTCACACTCCAAACTCCACTATGGCCAAGACCAAAGAGCTGTCAAAGGACACCAGAAACAAAATTGTAGACCTGCACCAGGCTGGGAAGACTGAATCTGCAATATGTAAGCAGCTTGGTTTGAAGAAATCAACTGTGGGAGCAATTATTAGGAAATGGAAGACATACAAGACCACTGATAATCTCCCTCGATTTGGGGCTCCACGCAAGATCTCACCCCGTGGGGTCAAAATGATCACAAGAACGGTGAGCAAAAATCCCAGAACCACATGGGGGGACCTAGTGAATGACCTGCAGAGAGCTGGGACCAAAGTAACAAAGCCTACCATCAGTAACACACTACGCCGCCAGGGACTCAAATCCTGCGGTGCCAGACGTGTCCCCCTGCTTAAGCCAGTACATGTCCAGGCCCGTCTGAAGTATGCTAGAGTGCATTTGGATGATCCAGAAGAGGATTGGGAGAATGTCATATGGTCAGATGAAACCAAAATAGAACTTTTTGGTAAAAACTCAACTCGTCGTGTTTGGAGGACAAAGAATGCTGAGTTGCATCCAAAGAACACCATACCTACTGTGAAGCATGGGGGTGGAAACATCATGCTTTGGGGCTGTTTTTCTGCAAAGGGACCAGGACGACTGATCCGTGTAAAGGAAAGAATGAATGGGGACATGTATCGTGAGATTTTGAGTGAAAACCTCCTTCCATCAGCAAGGGCATTGAAGATGAAACGTGGCTGGGTCTTTCAGCATGACAATGATCCCAAACACACCGCCCGGGCAACGAAGGAGTGGCTTCGTAAGAAGCATTTCAAGGTCCTGGAGTGGCCTAGCCAGTCTCCAGATCTCAACCCCATAGAAAATCTTTGGAGGGAGTTGAAAGTCCGTGTTGCCCAGCGACAGCCCCAAAACATCACTGCTCTAGAGGAGATCTGCATGGAGGAATGGGCCAAAATACCAGCAACAGTGTGTGAAAACCTTGTGAAGACTTACAGATAACGTTTGACCTGTGTCATTGCCAACAAAGGGTATATAACAAAGTATTGAGAAACTTTTGTTATTGATCAAATACTTATTTTCCACCATAATTTGCAAATAAATTCATTAAAAATCCTACAATGTGATTTTCTGGATTTTTTTCTCTCATTTTGTCTGTCATAGTTGACGTGTACCTATGATGAAAATTACAGGCCTCTCTCATCTTTTTAAGTGGGAGAACTTGCACAATTGGTGGCTGACTAAATACTTTTTTTCCCCACTGTATGAATGTCTCAACTGGCTCAACCATTTCCATTTAGCTTTATGTGTGTCTTGCCTGTGGTCTGTTCCATCAGTGTCCACTTGTTTTATACCCCTTGTGTTATCGGAGGTTGCTGATCATTGTTTAACTGATGCTGCCTTAATGGACTTCCTGTCCTCGGAGCACAAATTAGTGCACTGTAACTGCTCTTGTCAATCAATTAATAAATAACTCCATGCTACGGAGCACTAGCAGGCTGCTCTGCCCGGCCGTTATCGACCTAGCTCAGCAGCTCTGGCGGTGGCGCTGCCAGGTGTTTGTGTGGTGGAGATTTTGTAAACCTGGCCTGGTGGATCCTGGAGTATAAGCCCTAAAATTCTCAGCCAGCCTGAAATAGTCTTCAGCTTAATGGCTATGGTGTGGCCTGGCACCGAATCCATCCCTCCACTCCCATGACATTACTAAACTCAAAGTAGAGTTGAGCCACTCAAAATATGCTCATGACTCAGGACATATGTTCTGACTTATACTCATGTACTCCACTAAAGGGCTGTCTAAACAGGATGAGCGAGTATAATGTCGATGCTATGACTGGTCTGTTGGGCTGCAATTAAAGGGATGAAACGGGAATTAAGTTATGGGTGATATCTGATGAATTTAGATGAGTTTCCTCGCAACGTGGACTGAGTCTGGGAGATAACTGCTGTGCAAACAGAGACCGATGTGCAGCCATTTCCATGAGGCTATCAGACACTTTCAATTCATCAACAGAGTATGGAGACTCAATTTATACTGTGGGGGAGTATATTAATTCCCTTTTGCAGGAAGATCATAGGTTCAGACATTGTGGCTGGAAAAATATCTAGAGCAAAGGAAATAAAGCATAGGCATATTCATAAGATAAATATCCTTATTTTTTTGATTGATAGATCCTTCACTGCAGTGATTGAGGGCTCCTCTCTAAATACGAGCCAGCCAGTAGATCGCTCTACCAACTGTCTCTCTGTGTTTGCGCTGGGAATGGTTAACGGGAGGCTTGGCTGGGCTCACTAACAAGTTTGTACTGTTGCAGGGGGTTCTTTCTGGCCTTGTCAGTCACATCTTCAACCTGAATAAAAGCCACACCGGCAGCAGATCAACAACAAAACTGCTGTGCCGGAGGAAAGAACGCTCCCGAGCTGCAGTCAGGGGAGCATTATGTCACCTCAGACATGTTATTAACCTGCAATGCGATCATTTGCCGTACTTATTTTCTGCTGCGCTCGGATTTAATTCCTCTCATTCCACTGTCCTTCTTTCTCTCTGTTCCCTCAATCCCACTATCCCCACCTGACCTTTATCTAGACAGGTGAACTCTAGGCTGTGCTTACGTTGACGGAAGGCGTCATTAAGCCTTGCCTGCTCATGTTTAGAATGGGTGTGTGATTTTAGAACAGAGGTTTGTTGTGAAGGGGCTTTGGCAGTGTGGTCCAGGATGTGAGTGTCTAGGACCCCTGCCGAGCTCTGGACATTTTAAAGGCTTATCACCTCCTGCAGACGAGGCCGTAAAACTGCTGCCTGCGCAGGAAAACATCTGGTCTGGCCTTGGAGGGGACAATGCAAACCCTTTCTCTCACAGCACTGTTTAATCGCTGCATTTATTGTGGGCCTCCATCTTTTTGTTAAATGAGAGTGGTGCCAAGCGAGTTTTGACTTGCTCTTGCTGTGTCGAGTTTCGACTCAATAACAATTACTTTTGTCATTTGTTTGGAGAGCTAAAAACAGAGGATTTTTCCTACAAAAATATTTAAACATCAAAACAAATGAAGTATTTAGATTTTTAAAAGCGAAAGCTGTCTTCCTAAAGTCTCACATTGTTATACCATAAGGTGCTATAATCAGGAGTTAGAATTGGGTGGAATGCACTTCCACCACCACCAATTACCATTCACTGACAGGTCAACCACCTACAAAATGTCTATTCAGCCTAACCTCTGGCCGCTAAATATTCTTTTTGACTTAACATCCCTATATACCAAAAAACGGACCTAGACATTTTGACCTCTCCCACAACGTTGACCAAAGCTTCTAATATCTGCTAAGATCTACTACTTTTAGTTCCAAAATAAACAAACACCTTGTTGTAAATTCTTGTGTCAGACGGTGTAGGCATATTAAAAAGTTTGCTGTTCTGCATGCTTTCATTCCAAGAATGTTAAAACATTTTTGTCTTAAACTGCTACCTCAAATGTCAATAAAAGGATTGAATGGTAACTCTTGTCTTGAAGCCTCAATGAATTAGTTAACTTTGTTTTAAATGGATATTGGCGCTTCTCATTGAGATTTAGTGGCTCTTAACGCTATAAAACATGTAAAACATTTATCATAATATTTCTGTATTACTTAATTCCATTATTTTACTTTTTAGATTTGTGTGTATTGTTGTGTATTGTTAGATAATACTGTACTGTTGGAGCTAGGAACACAAGCATTTCGCTACTCCCGCAATAACATCTGATAAATATGTGTATGCGACCAATAAAATGTCATTCGATTTGAAGCACGGAAACCAAAATTCCAACTATATTTGAGTCCTCTCTAAATGAGTAAAAATGTGTAAAAATACAACACAATACAGTATTCAAACATGGTGCATGCAGTGGCACAGTAATTATCTACTCGACAATAGCTTGAGGCAGCAACAGGGTTGGTCAGAGGTTAAAAGGCTCTTCACTCCACTTGGAATAGCCTCAAATCAGCCATCCTAATTTCACCCTCTTGACTATTTATTGTGCCATTTAATCCTAATACCCAACCCAGGAAACCGTTTACATTTTCAAAGTGTTGTTGTGAAGCTAGGTGTTCATGCTTATATCCCAACCCAGTATTATTGTCAAACAGGTTGCCGGACAGGGATTACAGTTATGACAGATATTGGGCCTCACAACAGTGGAGGGCTGTTTAACTCCGCACATTTAACCACACTAGATTGTTTGCTATTTCCCCCATCCATCTGAGCTATTTCAAACACAGTGTCAGTTACAATGGCCTGGTGCAGAAGACACTCCTATAAGTCTTCTCGGATCCCAAAATTGAGATCCGAACCGAATTGGATCCTATAATTTCCTACCTGACCACTACAGGATCCGGTTATTTAAATATCTTTATATCTTTATATATATACAGTGCTACGAAAAAGTATTTGTCCCCTTTCTAATTTTCTCTACTTTTGCATATTTGTGATACTGAAAGTTATCAGATCTTCAACCAAAACCTAATATTAGATAAAGGGAACATAAGTGAACAAATAACACAACAATTACATATTTATTTCATAAACAAAGTTATGCAACACCCAATTCCCCTGTGTGAAAAAGTAATTGCCCCGTTACACTCAATAACTGGTTGTGCCACCTTTAGCTGCAATGACTCCAACCAAATGCTTCCTGTAGTTGTTGATCAGTCTCTCACGTCGCTGTGGAGGAATTTTGGCCCACTCTTCCATGCAGAACTGCTTTAACTCAGTGACATGTGGGTTTTCAAGCATGAACTGCTCGTTTCAAGTCCTGCCACAACATCTCAATTGGGATTAGGTCTGGACTTTGACTAGGCCATAACAAAACGTCCAATTTGTTGCTTTTTAGCAATTTTCATGTAGACTTGATTGTGTGTTTTGGATCATTGTCTTGCTGCATGACCCAGCTGCGCTTCAGCTTCAGCTCACAGACGGATGGTCTGACATTCTCCTGTAGAATTCTCTGATACAGAGCAGAATTCATGGTTCCTTCTATTAAGGCAAGTCGTCCAGGGCCTGAGGCAGCAAAGCATCCCCAAACCATCACACCACCACCACCATGCTTGACCTTTGGTATGATGTTCTTACTGTGGAATGCAGAGTTTGGTTTTCGCCAGGCATTACTGGAACCATGTCGTCCAAAAAGTAATACTTTTGAATCATCTGTCCATAGAACGTTCTTCCAAGAGTCTTGATGATCATCCAGGTGCTTTTTGGCAAACTTGAGTCAACTTTTTGGACGTGATGGGTCCCATTATGCCTGGCGAAAACAAAACACTGCATTCCACAGTAAGAACATCATACCAAAGGTCAAGCATGGTGGTGTGATGGTTTGGGGATGCTTTGCTGCCTCAGGCCCTGGACGACTTGCCTTAATAGAAGGAACCATCAAATAGGGCTTCTGGATTTTTTTTCTCTTATTTCTGTTGACCAAATATTTGAGTAGGATGATTTTTTACATGATGATCATCACGTGCCAGACTGAGAGGAGCAAATAGTTCACTTTTGTCTGTGATCTAATATTCTGTAGGCCTATTATTTTACTGGGCAACATTGCAATCTATGCTATTTAAAGGTTTTGATCAACATTGATTTAGACAAAAATGTGGCTATAGCCTGATTGAGTCGCCCATCTGCATTCCAGTGTCATTTCCAACAATTGGAATTTGTAGGTCTAGGTTAGTGCTCCTACTATGATAACACTATAGTTGGATGTAGAATATTTTTAGGTTTTTAGAGATCTGTTGATTTTGTTTCTGTTGGCCACATTTTTGAGATTAGAGGATGTTTATGTGGTGATTTTAGGATGCTAGCAAGTGCTGTGTGTTAGACATATTTTGGTAGGCTATATCTATAACTCAGGTCAGACTCATTATAATTGCCTAATATTTGTTGTTCTAAATTAAATGTAGATATATCCTTTAGGCCTACAGAATTAGCCTATACAGCCTGTGATTTGTTTGGATGCGGGTTTGATTGAAAAGTAATCCATGTCACGGCTGTGTAGGACTACTCTCGGGAGAGTTACTCAAATATTCATAAATGAAGAGAGAAGATGTCCTGATATTTCTTACACCTATTCATGCTTTTCACAATAAATAAATCGGAAGCCTTTAGGCTACAATATTTTCTGTAGATAAGCCTATGGCTATTAGTCTACTGCACACACAACATGAGCAGATTAACTTGGTCAAACATGTTCTTTATTAAAGACGATCAGAAATAATGTGTCAGTAACTCTGCATTATAGTATAGCTTATTTAGAAAGCCACAAAACTAGCGCATAAATGAGTCACTCATCTTTATGCTGTCAAATATCACACTTGACTCAAGTCATTCAACATTGACAAACTGTTATTTTTAACAAAGAAAATACCCAAATAAAATAGCCAAATAGCCTACTTAATAGGCCAAGCCTAAATTGATTAAATAAAATAATCATATAAAATAGCTCAGGTCTTGAAAATATGGGTGACCTTTTTCCCCTCCACATTTTACATTTTACATTTTTGTCATTTTAGCATACACTCTTATCCAGAGCGACTTACAGTTAGTGAGTGCGTAATTTTTTTTTTCATACTGGCCCCCCCGTGGGAATCGAACCCACAACCCTGGCGTTGCAAGCGCCATGCTCTACCAACTGAGCTACAATGTGCATAAATGAGACAAATACAGATGATTTGCCTGTCGGTTTTTCCTCCCTGTAATCTCTTTCATTCAATTTCTTCTTCACATCAGCAAAGAACGACTCAATGTTTCAGAAACTCACTTGAACAGTTTCCCGTGTGTATCAAGAATAGTTCACCACCCAAAGGACATCTAGCCAACTTGACACAACTGTGGGAAGCATTAGAGTCAACATGAGCCAGCATCCCTGTGGAATGCTTTCGACACCATGTCCCGTCGAATTGAGGCTGTTCTAAGGGCAAAAGGGGGTGTAACTCAATATTAGGAAGCTGTTCCTAATGTTTTGTACACTCAGTGTATAGACTATGGGCTATCACTCTTATCCGTTGCATTGTCCTCCTCTCCCACAACAAGTAGCCTATTTTACCCCGCGTCACATGCAGTGCGCAATGGCTCGTTTTCATAAAGCGAAAATGCCGTTTTATCACAAAATGATATTGACACATTTGGTTTGATGAATAAGGTAAGAGAATAAAATCTAAATGTGTGAAACTTGCATTTGTTGTTTAGGAACTAAACTCTTCAAATATCATTTTGGATCCCGTCGGTATTTCACATTTTCACACAGATCCGAGAACCGTAGCCACCAAGCGGGATCCGATCTCGGGTCAGTAACCGGGTTTGGGTAGATCCGTGAAGAGCTCTAGACACTCCTCTCCTGAAAGCTTTGAAATGCTGTGTAAAGGTGGATCGTGGCCAACCCCAGTCCAAATCACGCTCCATCATTTTTCTCCCTTTTTTCTCCAGAAAGCTTTTTCTCTAATGTAAACACCTCTCTGAAATGAAGTTAAATGTCTTATACACAATGTGAGCGAACTTACTTGCCCCCTCAGCCTTTCCAAGTGAGCGTTTTGGATTTGTTTGCACAGAGGTGTCAGCGAGCATTTGCAAAGAGCAAGACAGGGCTGGAGACGTGCTGGGGTTATGCGATCAGACAAATGCTTATGGAAAGGTTATTTTCTCCATATCATAGATCTTTATTACTATTCAAATCTTGACATTTGCTGCTTCTCGAAAATCTCTGCCTTATTGTCTCCCCATGAAAGAGATTGTGCAGCCCTAGCTGTTAGATAAGCCTGTTGAAAGACCCTACATAGCATTTGAACCAGGAGGAGAGCGTGATCCACACAATGTGTGTCCAAGAACACGAGAACAGTGAAGCCCACACTTTCTCTATAATTATACGCTGCTGCCGGTTCACTCTCCTTTGTACTTCATAACATGCTGCATAATAAGGGTGGAGGTGTTGGGAGGGACAGGTTAACCGAAGGAAGAGACATCTTACAGAAACATGCATAAAGCAACTTTGTAGGATCTGAAGGGATAAACAAGGACTAGGGAGACGGGTGCTTTGTTTTAAAAGATGTGAGGTGACTGATTGGGCCGTTATCATCTCTTCATCAAGTTGCCATCTCGTTGCCATCATTTCCAGAAGATGTGGCTGAGGTTGAAGTTCCCTGGTATTAAAGAGTGGGCTTTCTCCAATAGAAGCTTGTACTGTATCACAAGGTTGTACTTTATGAGAGAGGATAACTGCAACCCTACACTCACTGTCATCCTATCTGGCTTCATTTAGTTTTTAAATGTCTCCCACAAGAAACACATAATGTTTAATTGGAAGACAAACACACAGAAATAGGCTATTAAAAATGATCCAACAGATCATTCCGTGTAAAGCACTCATGAACCCAGGCACTTCCAGAGGGCCTGTTGGTCTCCAGTTACAGCTGAACCCAGGCACTTCCAGAGGGCCTGTTGGTCTCCAGTTACAGCTAAACCCAGGCACTTCCAGAGGGCCTGTTGGTCTCCAGTTACAGCTGAACCCAGGCACTTCCAGAGGGCCTGTTGGTCTCCAGTTACAGCTGAACCCAGGCACTTCCAGAGGGCCTGTTGGTCTCCAGTTACAGCTGAACCCAGGCACTTCCAGAGGGCCTGTTGGTCTCCAGTTACAGCTAAACCCAGGCACTTCCAGAGGGCCTGTTGGTCTCCAGTTACAGCTGAACCCAGGCACTTCCAGAGGGCCTGTTGGTCTCCAGTTACAGCTGAACCCAGGCACTTCCAGAGGGCCTGTTGGTCTCCAGTTACAGCTGAACCCAGGCACTTCCAGAGGGCCTGTTGGTCTCCAGTTACAGCTGCTTATTGTACTGCTAAGGTATTCTTCTTGGAGCCAGTTGGCTTAGGGGTACTGAGGAAGTGAGCTGTTCCCCCTCAATGTCCGCTGGTGAATATGTTCACATTTCTAACCCCTGAGAGAATCAGTTATTTTTTTTCTCTCACTATAATTGAGTCAGAAAGCGTTCTCTCTCGCTCTCTTGATATCTCGCTCTCTCGCTCTCTCTCTCTGTCTCTCTCTCTCTCTCTCTCTCTCTGTGTCTGTGTCTGTGTCTTTTCTTTCCAAGTCGTGTGATTTGTGACTTTCTCTGCCATCACACCACTCTGGGGAGTGACATGGCACTTCCTTTGGAGCCTATCAACCTATGGAGTTGTTGGTTTTCTAGGCTGTTTGTATTGCCTCCCTGCAGAGTGGGCACTGTTCTGAGTTGACTACAGTTGTGAGCCCTCAGTGGACCTGTCTCTGTCAGGTAAAAGTGAGTTTGACTCTGTGGTGGCCGAGAAGACCCAGGCCATATCCCACTCCTCCTCCTCGATGATGGTGTTTGGTGTCTGAACAGGCCCGGCCAGCACACGGCCTCATTTTTTTTCACGCTGTCTGCCAGCAGAATAAGTGGAAGCAGATTTGTATTAAATGCGTGGCATTGCGAACAGGGAAGAAGTGGATTTTGGACTGCCAAGCTATGTGTGTCAGAACACGGGGTGAATCGGAAGGGGGAGAGCTGAGGAGCTGGAAGCGGTCAAGAATGAGAAAAAATAGGTGCTCATTAGTTAGGATGCAAACAGGCGCCATGTTAACAGTGAATTAAATCTCCCGATTCAGCTGAAACGGAGGGTGAAGCATTGTGGCCTGTCTTGCAGCTAATGCATCATCACAGGGCTACAGAGGACAAAAAGGCCAAAAAAGAAACATATTTTCATGGGTTTTAATTGGCCTTTTCTTTGGCAGTGGTGTAGAATTCCTTCTTCAACTTATCCCCCGCGTAATGCATTACTGTCGATGTCATGCTCTTGTTTATCAAAAGCGAGGTGAGGTGTGCCCTGCTCCCCCTGCCTTTATCTGGGCCATCCTTTTGATGATGACTGCACTGCGCTCACAGTGCATTGAGGCTCAATGACCAATATAGAGCATATAGAGTAAACATATTGTGGATAGAAGAAAATGTCACCTTCTATACTTTCTAAGCAATTTCACATTTTCTCATGTAAAACGGGGGCAGAAATCAGGATTTGATAAAATACTGTCCTTTTGGTGTTTTTAAAGTCAGGCACTGGGCTTTGGAGAGTGTTTTTAAATGAAGATTGATTTGTGTCCAGTTTTCAACTTTTTGTTAGGTTGACTAAACCTTTTGATTGATTTCATGGCACAGTACTGAGGTATGTTTTGTTCAAAACAGCAATGAACTTCTGTTTTTGAGTTCGAAATTGTTTTGGAATGTTGCAATTGTCCAGTTGACAGCATATTGACCCCACTTTGTGATACCATCACATTAGTATAGTTTTCAGTGTCCATATTTAGTATACTCAATGTGATTGTAAGGGCTTTGATCATAGTTGGATCTGACAAAACATTCTACCATGACTAACCCTCAGTTGAATCTCAGTGTGATAATTATTCAGAAGAACACTTCAGAGCTGATTTGTTTTCCTCTATCTAAATTAGATCATTATTCATATTTTCAATTTAGTTCAACAGATGATGGTTTTATGATTGATTGATTTTCTGTTTGCGTTTTCTACACTGTTAGTTGGCATTATTAAACAATTATTTTGTAAGGTTTTTAGTAGGCTTTATGAGCCTCTAGATTTGGCCAACATGTACTGGTTTCTGCAGTTTCAGCACAATGACTTGGATTTCTTTCTATTTTTATATACATTTCTTGTGTTCTAGCCATGGTTGAATAATCCCTGACCACAACAATAAACCGACTATTAGTGTGTGATTTCTCGCTGTGTCTCTCTCTGGTCTAGACCGTTGTGAAAGTATTACATTGTATACGTGGGCATACCTTTGAGCAAGTGCACTTGCTTGTGGAAAAGATGCTATGCCACTTATTTCCTTCTCAGAGCTATAATGCAGATCAATAGTCATTTATCTCCAAAAGCAATGAAAAGCATGTCTGAGTGGGAGAGCTATATTTCTCGTCACTATGATAATGGGAAATAATTTACCCGGGTAGTCTACAGTACAAATCAAATGCAAGCTATTATCAAAGTCTGCAGGATTGTTATTGGCTTTCTAGCTGCCATATTTGCGCTCTTAACATTATGAGATGGTTGAATGTTTCACTGAATGTTTCCCAGTTTGGCTGAACACTGCATTTACTTAGTCCCTTTAATAGGTCCAAATATTTATTCCCAATAATGAGACTTGTATTACATTGTTCAATAACTGCAAGCAGTTTGTTCCTATATCCCTCACACAAATGGCGCTGAGCGGCTATAGTTTATGTATGCGTTTGAGATAGAGCTGTTAACCCACTTTTATCAGAGATATGAACAATGTTCGCCCTTGAGGTTTATCAGCCACAATAATTATTTTATTATGTAAATGAAGCGCCAACTATTATTTCATTAGCAGACTTCCAAATTTGAGTCCTCAGATTAGTATGCAAATCATCTCGTCGGGGTCCTTGCAGACAGAGGGGATTTACAACTCATTTCTTAGCAGCTAGTTGTTATCTCGCTATTAATGCAATTATAACATCACTGACCATCACTGACCTGATGTATACTTGCTTAAGCAATGCCGAGTGGCAAGGTGACTATCATTAAGAGGCTTTGTTTTACCCTCAACCATGACTAACGTCTGTCTACCTGGGCTTTGTTCATCACTGCCAACGGTCCATACTCTGTTTTGTCAACACATGGAGGGCTTTATATTGTGCTCTTGAAGTTTTTAGTTAAGTGTCACTGAATGAAACAGAAGACAAGAACACTTCTCTAGACAAAGATTATAAATGCTTGAAAGTCTACCAGAATACCCAGGCCAGAGATGCACAGGTGCCAGAGACTGTCAGACTGGGTGCGTGTGTGCAGATTGCGTTGTGGGGTGGCACACTGGTTTTCCTGGCAGAACAAAGAAGAGAGGAGAAGGAGGTGTTTGCTAAGACGTGGGCTGGAGGGTGGCTCTGCTGCCTGTGTGTGTGGGCAGACACTTTCACACACATTAGTCCCTCAGTGCCATGCATCCAACAGGCCGTCTCATCATCCCTTCATGGATTAGTCAAACTCACTACAACATATAGTACTCTCATAAAATAGATTTATGCGGGGGAAATGTAAGCACATCCAGAAGAGTGCCACATGATTGTCAGTAATGGAAAATGTAACATGAGTTTATATACAGTGGGGGGGAAAAGTATTTAGTCAGCCACCAATTGTGCAAGTTCTCCCACTTAAAAAGATGAGAGAGGCCTGTAATTGTCATCATAGGTACACGTCAACTATAACAGACAAAATGAGGAACAAAAAAACAGAAAATCACATTGTAGGATTTTTAATGAATTTATTTGCAAATTATGGTGGAAAATAAGTATTTGGTCAATAACAAAAGTTTCTCAATACTTTGTTATATACCCTTTGTTGGCAACGACACAGGTCAAATGTTTTCTGTAAGTCTTCACAAGGTTTTCACACACTGTTGTTGGTATTTTGGCCCATTCCTCCATGCAGATCTCCTCTAGAGCAGTGATCAGTGATGTTTTGGGGCTGTCGCTGGGCAACACGGACTTTCAACTCCCTCCAAAGATTTTCTATGGGATTGAGATCTGGAGACTGGCTAGGCCACTCCAGGACCTTGAAATGCTTCTTACGAAGCCACTCCTTCGTTGCCCGGGCGGTGTGTTTGGGGTCATTGTCATGCTGAAAGACCTAGCCACGTTTCATCTTCAATGCCCTTGCTGATGGAAGGAGGTTTTCACTCAAAATCTCACGATACATGGCCCCATTCATTCTTTCCTTTACACGGATCAGTCGTCCTGGTCCCTTTGCAGAAAAACAGCCCCAAAGCATGATGTTTCCACCCCCATGCTTCACAGTAGGTATGGTATTCTTTGGATGCAACTCGGCATTCTTTGTCCCCCAAACACGACGAGTTGAGTTTTTACCAAAAAGTTATATTTTGGTTTCATCTGACCATATGACATTCTCCAAATCCTCTTCTGGATCATCCAAATGCACTCTAGCAAACTTCAGACGGGCCTGGACATGTACTGGCTTAAGCAGGGGGACACGTCTTGCACTGCAGGATTTGAGTCCCTGGCGGCGTAGTGTGTTACTGATGGTAGGCTTTGTTACTTTGGTCCCAGCTCTCTGCAGGTCATTCACTAGGTCCCCCCGTGTGGTTCTGGGATTTTTGCTCACCGTTCTTGTGATCATTTTGACCCCACGGGGTGAGATCTTGCGTGGAGCCCCAGATCGAGGGAGATTATCAGTGGTCTTGTATGTCTTCCATTTCCTAATAATTGCTCCCACAGTTGAT